>NC_059200.1:11998422-12038422 GCF_020615455.1 Coregonus clupeaformis | reverse complement strand
GGCCAGACGGATTACCAGGACGTGTACTCAGAGCATGCGCTGACCAACTGGCAAGTGTCTTCACTGACATTTTCAACCTCTCCCTGACCGAGTCTGTAATACATACAGTGGGGAAAAAAAGTATTTAGTCAGCCACCAATTGTGCAAGTTCTCCCACTTAAAAAGATGAGAGAGGCCTGTAATTTTCATCATAGGTACACGTCAACTATGACAGACAAATTGAGAAAAAAAAATCCAGAAAATCCCATTGTAGGATTTTTTATGAATTTATTGGCATATGATGGTGGAAAATAAGTATTTGGTCAATAACAAAAGTTTCTCAATACTTTGTTATATACCCTTTGTTGGCAATGACACAGGTCAAACGTTTTCTGTAAGTCTTCACAAGGTTTTCACACACTGTTGCTGGTATTTTGGCCCATTCCTCCATGCAGATCTCCTCTAGAGCAGTGATGTTTTGGGGCTGTCGCTGGGCAACACAGACTTTCAACTCCCTCCAAATATTTTCTATGGGGTTGAGATCTGGAGACTGGCTAGGCCACTCCAGGACCTTGAAATGCTTCTTACGAAGCCACTCCTTCGTTGCCCGGGCGGTGTGTTTGGGATCATTGTCATGCTGAAAGACCCAGCCACGTTTCATCTTCAATGCCCTTGCTGATGGAAGGAGGGTTTCACTCAAAATCTCACGATACATGGCCCCATTCATTCTTTCCTTTACACGGATCAGTCGTCCTGGTCCCTTTGCAGAAAAACAGCCCCAAAGCATGATGTTTCCAACCCCCATGCTTCACAGTAGGTATGGTGTTCTTTGGATGCAACTCAGCATTCTTTGTCCTCCAAACATGACGAGTTGAGTTTTTACCAAAAAGTTATATTTTGGTTTCATCTGACCATATGACATTCTCCCAATCCTCTTCTGGATCATCCAAATGCACTTCAGACGGGCCTGGACATGTACTGGCTTAAGCAGGGGGACACGTCTCGCACTGCAGGATTTGAGTCCCTGGCGGCGTAGTGTGTTACTGATGGTTGGCTTTGTTACTTTGGTCCCAGCTCTCAGCAGGTCATTCACTAGGTCCCCCGTGTGGTTCTGGGATTTTTGCTCACCGTTCTTGTGATCATTTTGACCCCACGGGGTGAGATCTTGCATGGAGCCCCAGATCGAGGGAGATTATCAGTGGTTTTGTATGTCTTCCATTTCCTAATAATTGCTCCCACAGTTGATTTCTTCAAACCTAGCTGCTTACCTGTTGCAGATTCAGTCTTCCCAGCCTGGTGCAGGTCTACAATTTTGTTTTTGGTGTCCTTTGACAGCTCTTTGGTCTTGGCCATTGTGAAGTTTGGAGTGTGACTGTTTGAGGTAGTGGACAGGTGTCTTTTATACTGATAACAAGTTCAAACAGGTGCCATTAATACAGGTAACGAGTGGAGGACAGAGGAGCCTCTTAAAGAAGAAGTTACAGGTCTGTGAGAGCCAGAAATCTTGCTTGTTTGTAGGTGACCAAATACTTATTTTCCACCATAATTTGCAAATAAATTCATTAAAAATCCTACAATGGGATTTTCTGGATTTTTTTTTCTCAATTTGTCTGTCATAGTTGACGTGTACCTATGATGAAAATTACAGGCCTCTCTCATCTTTTTAAGTGGGAGAACTTGCACAATTGGTGGCTGACTAAATACTTTTTTGCCCCACTGTACATGTTTCAAGCAGACCACCATAGTCCCTGTGCCCAAGAAAGCGAAGGTAACCTGCCTAAAAGATTACTGCCCCTTAGCACTCACGTAGGTAGCTATGGAATACTTTGAAAGGCTGGTCATGGCTCACAGCAACACCATCATCCCAGAAACCCTAGACCTATTCCAATTCGTATACCACCCCAACAGATCCACAGATGACGCAATCTCAAATCGCACCCCACACTGCCCTTTCCAACCTAGACAAAAGGAACACCTACTGTATGTGAGAATGCTGTTCATTGACTACAGCTCAGCATTCAACACCATAGTGCCCACAAAGCTCATCACTAAACTAAGGATCCTGGGACTAAACACCTCCCTCTGCAACTGGATCCTGGACTTCCTGACGGGCCACCCCCAGGTGGTAAGGGTAGGCAACAACACATCTGCCATGCTGATCCTCAATACTGGGGCCCCTAAGGGGTGCGTGCTTAGTCCTGTCCTCCCTGTTCACCCACGACTGCGTGGCCAAACACGACTCCAACACCATCTTTAAGTTTGCTGACGACAAAACAGTGGTAGGCCTGATCACAGACAACGATGAGACAGCCTATAGGGAAGAGGTCAGAGACCTGGCAGCGTGGTGCCTGGACAACAACCTCTCTCTCAATGTGAGCAAGACAAAGGAGTTGATCGTGGACTACAGGAAAAGGAGGGCCGAACAGGCCCCATTCACATCGATGGGGCTGTATTGCAGCGGGTCGAGAGTTTCAAGTTCCTTGGTGTCCACATCACCAACGAACTATCATGGTCCAAACACACCAAGACAGTCATGAAGAGGGCAAGACAACCCCTTTTCCCCCTCAGGAGACTGAAAAGATTTGGCATGGGTCCCCAGATCCTCAAAAAGTTATACAGCTGCACCATCGAGAGCATCCTGACCGGTTGCATCACCGCCTGGTATGGCAGCTGCTCGGCATCTGACCTTAAGGCGCTACAGAGGGTAGTGCGTACGGCCCAGTACATCACTGGGGCCAAGCTTCCTGCCATCCAGGACCTATATACTGGCCGATGTCAGAGGAAGGCCCAAAAAATTGTCAAAGACTCCAGTCACCCAAGTCATAGACTGTTCTCTCTGCTACCGCATGGCAAGCGGTACCGGAGCGCCAAGTCTAGGACCAAAAGGCTCCTTAACAGCTTCTACCCCCAAGCCATAAGACTGCTGAACAATTAATCAAATGGCCACCCAGACTATTTACATTGAACCCCCCCCCCCTTTGTTTTTACACTGGAGCAGCGCCTGAGACAGTGTTTTCCACCACCATCAACAAAACACCAAATGATGAAATGTATCTTGGAAGAATGGTGTCACATCCCTCCAATAGAGTTCCAGACACCTGTAGAATCCATGCCAAGAACATTGAAGCTGTTCTGGCGGCTCGTGGCGGCCCAACGTCCTATTAAAGGTTCTGGCGGCTCGTGGTGGCCCAACGCCCTATTAAAGGTTCTGGCGGCTCGTGGCGGCCCAACGCCCTATTAAAGGTTCTGGCGGCTCGTGGTGGCCCAACGTCCTATTAAAGGTTCTGGCGGCTCGTGGTGGCCCAACGTCCTATTAAAGGTTCTGGCGGCTCGTGGTGGCCCAACGTCCTATTAAGACACTTTACGTTGCTGTTTCCTTTATGTTGTCAGTTGCCTGTGTATGGTTGTGGTTTTGGAGAAGCATTTGACAAATATTTGACTTGGACTTGTAATTCTTCACCCTGCTGCTACAGCAGTCTCGTGTTGAGTGTGTATCTATAACTCTGAGTGTGTATCTATAACTCTGAGTGTGTATCTATAACTCTGAGTGTGTATCTATAACTCTGAGTGTGTATCTATAACTCTGAGTGTGTATCTATAACTCTGAGTGTGTATCTATAACTCTGAGTGTGTATCTATAACTCTGAGTGTGTATCTATAACTCTGAGTGTGTATCTATAACTCTGAGTGTGTATCTATAACTCTGAGTGTGTATCTATAACTCTGAGTGTGTATCTATAACTCTGAGTGTGTATCTATAACTCTGAGTGTGTATCTATAACTCTGAGTGTGTATCTATAACTCTGAGTGTGTATCTATAACTCTGAGTGTGTATCTATAACTCTGAGTGTGTATCTATAACTCTGAGTGTGTATCTATAACTCTGAGTGTGTATCTATAACTCTGAGTGTGTATCTATAACTCTGAGTGTGTATCTATAACTCTGAGTGTGTATCTATAACTCTGAGTGTGTATCTATAACTCTGAGTGTGTATCTATAACTCTGAGTGTGTATCTATAACTCTGAGTGTGTATCTATAACTCTGAGTGTGTATCTATAACTCTGAGTGTGTATCTATAACTCTGAGTGTGTATCTATAACTCTGAGTGTGTATCTATAACTCTGAGTGTGTATCTATAACTCTGAGTGTGTATCTATAACTCTGAGTGTGTATCTATAACTCTGAGTGTGTATCTATAACTCTGAGTGTGTATCTATAACTCTGAGTGTGTATCTATAACTCTGAGTGTGTATCTATAACGCTGAGTGTGTATCTATAACGCTGAGTGTGTATCTATAACGCTGAGTGTGTATCTATAACTCTGAGTGTGTATCTATAACTCTGAGTGTGTATCTATAACTCTGAGTGTGTATCTATAACTCTGAGTGTGTATCTATAACTCTGAGTGTGTATCTATAACTCTGAGTGTGTATCTATAACTCTGAGTGTGTATCTATAACTCTGAGTGTGTATCTATAACTCTGAGTGTGTTTCTATAACTCTGAGTGTGTATCTATAACTCTGAGTGTGTATCTATAACTCTGAGTGTGTATCTATAACTCTGAGTGTGTATCTATAACTCTGAGTGTGTATCTATAACTCTGAGTGTGTATCTATAACTCTGAGTGTGTATCTATAACTCTGAGTGTGTATCTATAACTCTGAGTGTGTATCTATAACTCTGAGTGTGTATCTATAACTCTGAGTGTGTATCTATAACTCTGAGTGTGTATCTATAACTCTGAGTGTGTATCTATAACTCTGAGTGTGTATCTATAACTCTGAGTGTGTATCTATAACTCTGAGTGTGTGTGTCACACATGTATCTATAACTCACGTGTTGCCATTGGTCCCTGATGAGGGGCCTGTATCGTAGGAAGTACTTCAGGGGGAAGCTCTCTACATCTGGCCAGGTAGAAGGGCTATTCCAGGTGACCTCCAGACGACGCACGTTGTTGGGTATGGGCGTGGCCACCACCTTTTCAGGGGGGTCTGGCTTCACTGCAGGGAGAGAGAGGGGACACATCAGACCAGACAGTACAGTACTCAGGGACATTGATTAAGCTGTAGTGTCCCAAATGGAACCCTCCTCCCTATTTGGGACACAGTACAGGACAGTGGACATGTCATCACAGTACAGAGAAAGACATGGGTGGAAGACAGATCATCACATGGACAAATGGATGCATGGATTAGAGGATAAACAGGACATTGATTGTGTGATAAGCCTGTACTATAGAGAGACACAGACAAAGACTAATTAGGGGACCAAGAGCAGTGGTAACAATTGGTGCCCCGGGCCCTCTGGACTGGGTAGGACCTCTGAAGGCCCTCTGGGGGCTGGGTAGGACCTCTGAAGGCCCTCTGGACTGGGTAGGATCTCTGAAGGCCCTCTGGGGGCTGGGTAGGACCTCTGAAGGCCCTCTGGGGGCTGGGTAGGACCTCTGAAGGCCCTCTGGGGCCTGGGTAGGACCTCTGAAGGCCCTCTGGGGGCTGGGTAGGACCTCTGAAGGCCCTCTGGGGGCTGGGTAGGACCTCTGAAGGCCCTCTGGGGGCTGGGTAGGACCTCTGAAGGCCCTCTGGGGGCTGGGTAGGACCTCTGAAGGCCCTCTGGGGGCTGGGTAGGACCTCTGAAGGCCCTCTGGGGGCTGGGTAGGACCTCTGAAGGCCCTCTGGGGGCTGGGTAGGACCTCTGAAGGCCCTCTGGACTGGGTAGGACCTCTGAAGGCCCTCTGGACTGGGTAGGACCTCTGAAGGCCCTCTGGACTGGGTAGGACCTCTGAAGGCCCTCTGGGGGCTGGGTAGGACCTCTGAAGGCCCTCTGGGGGCTGGGTAGGACCTCTGAAGGCCCTCTGGCGGCTGGGTAGGACCTCTGAAGGCCCTCTGGACTGGGTAGGATCTCTGAAGGCCCTCTGGGGGCTGGGTAGGATCTCTGAAGGCCCTCTGGGGGCTGGGTAGGATCTCTGAAGGCCCTCTGGGGGCTGGGTAGGACCTCTGAAGGCCCTCTGGACTGGGTAGGACCTCTGAAGGCCCTCTGGACTGGGTAGGACCTCTGAAGGCCCTCTGGGGGCTGGGTAGGACCTCTGAAGGCCCTCTGGGGACTGGGAATGGTAGAAGCACAGTTATGAGGGCCCTCTGAGAACGATAGTCTCAAAAACAAAGACGTGTCTAAGCCGTGACGGAAAAAAACACACAGAACAAAAAGCATGGGTTGAAACATCGGGCTGATAGCTTTTTGAACACAAACAGTCTAAAGGTCATAGTGAACTTTACAGCTCATAGTGAAGGCTAGAGCTCAGATTGAAGACTACAGCTCAGAGTGAAGGCTACAGTTCATAGTGAAGGCTACAGGTCAGAGTGAAGGCTACAGCTCATAGTGAAGACTACAGCTCATAGTGAAGGCTACAGCTCATAGTGAAGACTACAGCTCATAGTGAAGGCTACAGGTCAGAGTGAAGGCTATAGCTCAATGTGAAGACTACAGCTCATAGTGAAGGCTACAGCTCAGAGTGAAGGCTACAGGTCATAGTGAAGGCTACAGCTCATAGTGAAGGCTACAGCTCAGCGTGAAGGCTACAGGTCATAGTGAAGGCTACATCTCATATTGAAGGCTACAGGTCATAGTGAAGGCTACAGGTCATAGTGAAGGCTACATCTCAGAGTGAAGGCTACATCTAAGATTGAAGGCTACAGTTCATAGTGAAGGCTACAGCTCAGAGTGAAGTCTACAGGTCAGAGTGAAGACTGCAGGTCATAGTGAAGGCTACAGGTCAGAGTGAAGGCTACAGGTCATAGTAAAGGCTACATGTCAGAGTGAAGGCTACAGGTTATAGTGAAGGCTACAGCTCATAGTGAAGGCTACAGGTTATAGTGAAGGCTACAACTCATAGTGAAGGCTACAGGTCATAGTGAAGGCTAGAGCTCAGAGTGAATGCTGCAGGGAAGAGAGGGGGAGAAGTAGAATGCTGTATTTGTGTGTGTTAAGCCTGGGAAGTGTGTTGAGAATGCTATATGGTGTTCCTTCTCTGTGTGGTCTCTCTGGGGTATTTTGGGATCAGTGTGTTTACGCTGTGGTTTAGCTCCAACCACTGGGGCAGGACAGGACAAAGACGTCTCCACACCGGACAGAGGGGTGTAAGCTTCCCTTCTCACCCCTCCTCACCCCCTACCATCCTGATCTCCCCCCACCCTTCTCCTTCATTCCTCACCCCCTCTTCCCCTCCTCATCCTGACCCCTCATCTCACAAAACCCCAGGGATGAACACAATGAATGGAACAAGTCACATAATAAGTTGCATGGACTCACTCTGTGTGCAATAATAGTGTTTAACATGGTTTTTCAATGACTACCTCATCTCTGTACCCCACACATACAATTATATGTAAAGTCAGTCGAGCAGTGAATTTCAAACACAGATTCAACCACAAAGACCAGGGAGGTTTTCCAATACCTCACAAAGAAGGGCACCTATTGGTAGATGGGTAAAAATGAAAAAAAAGCAGATATTGAATATCCCTTTGAGCATGGTAAAGTTATTAATTACACTTTGGATGGTGTATCAATACACCCAGTCACTACAAAGATAGAAGTGTCCTTCCTAACACAGTTGCTGGAGAGGAAGGAAATCGCTCAGGGATTTCACCATGAGGCCAACGGTGACTTTAAAACAGTTACAGAGTTCAATGGCTGTGATAGGAGAAAACTGAGGATGGATCACCAACATTGTAGTTACTGCATAATGCTAACTAAATGACAATGAAAAGAAGGAAGCCTGTACAGAATAAAAATATTCCAAAACATCCATCCTGTTTGCAACAAGGCACTAAAGTAAAACATCAACAAATGTGGCAAAGAAATTAACTTTATGTCCTGAATACTAAGCGTTATGTTTGGGGCAAATTCAACACAACACATCACTGAGTACCACTCTTCATATTTAAAAACATGGTGGTGGCTGCATCATGTTATGGGTATGCTTGTCATCGGTAAGGACTTGGGAGATTTTTTTAAATTAAAATAAACGGAATAGAGCTAAGCACAGGCAACATCCTAGAGGAAAACCTGGTTCAGTCTGCTTTCCAACAGACACTGGGAAACAAATTAATATTTCAGCAGGACAATAACATAAAACACAAGGTCAAATCTAAACTTGGGTTGGTTGACAATAAGTCGGTAAATGTTCCTGAGTGGCCTAGTTACAGTTTTTACTTACAGTACCAGTGAAAAGTTTGGACACACTTACTCATTCAAGAGTTTTCCTTTATTTTTACTATTTTCTACATTGTAGAATAATAGTGAAGACATCAAAAGACATATGGAATCTTGTAGTAATCAAAAAAGTGTTAAACAAATCAGAATATATTTTATATTTGAGATTCTTCAAATAGCCACCCTTTGCCTTGATGGCAGCTTTGCACCCTTAGCCTGTATTTAGCTATGTATTTAAATACTACTACATTTAAAAAAACATTTATGTCATTTTTAGCAGACGCTCTTATCCAGAGCGACTTACAGTTAGTGCATACATTGTATTTTTTTTATACCCCCTGTGGGAATCGACCCCACAATTCTGGCGTTGCAAACGCCATGCTCTATCAACTGAGCTACATCCCTGCCGGCCATTCCCTACCCTACCCTGGACGACGCTGGGCCAATTGCGAGCCGGATGTAGCTATGTATTTAAATACTACTACCCTGCCTGTAGCCTGGATGTAGCTATGTATATAAATACTGCTACCCTGCCTGGATGTAGCTATGTATATAAATACTACTACCCTGCATGTAGCCTGGATGTAGCTATGTATATAAATACTACTACCCTGCATGTAGCCTGGATGTAGCTATGTATATAAATACTACTACCCTGCATGTAGCCTGGATGTAGCTATGTATATAAATACTACTACCCTGCATGTAGCCTGGATGTAGCTATGTATATAAATACTACTACCCTGCATGTAGCCTGGATGTAGCTATGTATATAAATACTACTACCCTGCATGTAGCCTGGATGTAGCTATGTATTTATAAACTTAATTTAGCTGCTCTGGCCTCTTCCCTATAGATACAGTGTCTCTGATGTCGGCAGAATCATCTCACTCTCTGGGGGGCTGATGCTACGGAGTATATGCATTTGCCTTCATCATTATCAGTTTTTTCATTGACATTGACTTTGATCAACTTAAATCAACTGTGCAATTAACATTTTGAACGGATATCGGCTTAATTAGTGAGTAATTATAGAAAGCAACTATTTCAATGAGGTTATCTCAGCCAGTCTGTTTCAGTAGTAACCTGTAGATTATTGGCAACTGGAGGGCAAATCCACACTTGTTAATGACTTCTAATCAGGCCTAATGAGTGACAGCTGTTCTCTGTTCTCACCACTTTCTGCTGTCTGTTCTCACCACGTGCTGCTGTCTGTTCAAATAATTGAAGTATGAAAGGGAAAATAAATAAATATAAATATGGGTTGTATTTACAATGGTGTTTGTTCACTGGTTGCCCTTTTCTTGTGGCAACAGGTCACATATATTGCTGCTGTGATGGAACACTGTGGTATGTCACCCAATAGATATGGGAGTTTATCAAGATTGGATTTGTTTTCAAATTATTTGTGGGTCTGTGTAATCTGAGGGAAATATGTGTCTCTAATATGGTCATACATCTGGCAGGAGGTTAGGAAGTGCAGCTCAGTTTCCACCTCATTTTATAATAATATAATATGCCATTTAGCAGACGCGTTTATCCAAAGTGACTAACAGTCATGTGTGCATACATTTTTACGTATGGGTGGTCCCGGGGATCGAACCCACTACCCTGGCGTTTTCTCATGATTTGGTTGGGTCTAATTGTGTTGGTGTCCTGGGGCTCTGTCAGGGCCCAGGTCTGTATGAAAATAAATATATGCACTCACTAACTGTAAGTCGCTCTGGATAAGAGCGTCTGCTAAAATGACACCAAAAAAAAAGATCTAGGTGCTGCTGTAGGCCCTCCTTGGTTGGGGACAGAAGCACCAGATCATCAGCAAACAGTAGACATTTGACTTCAGATTCTAGCAGGGTGAGGCCGGGTGCTGCAGACTGTTCTAGTGCCCTCGCCAATTCGTTGATATATATGTTGAAGAGTGTGGGGCTTAAACTGCATCCCTGTCTCACCCCACAGCCCTGTGGAAAGAAATGTCCCCCTCTTCTGATTCTCCATGTCCTCTCTCTATCTCACTCCCTCCCTCCCTCCCTCCCTCCCTCCCTCCTCCCTCCCTCCCTCACAAACACCCTGGGAGGAAGGGAGGGAGAGATTTCCAGCCAGTGCAGGACTCCAGAATAAGAGGAAATGAGCATGTCTACAGTGTTCTAGTTAACAACTAATAATAATAAAGATGATGAGGAGGAGGATGGGGATGAAGATGATGAAGAAGATGAAGATGAGTGTACCTATGTTGAACTCTTCGAAGGTGATGGCGGTGGATGCACGTCCGAGGGCGTTGACGGCCGTGACGTTGACTCTGTAGGGGTAGCTACTGAACACCTCAGGGAACTTAACGTGACAGCGGTTCTTATGGACCGTATCCCTCGTTACTTCTAGGGACTTCTGGTTGTGTCTGAGAGGAGAGAGAGGAGAGAGAATGTTAGGTTGAGAGAGAGAACGACGGTTAGAGAGTGAAAGACAGAGACAGGGAATTACAATTTATACATTTCAGAGTCTGACAACTTTACATGAGCCAAGTTCCCAAAACAGCATGCATCAGCATCTGTGTGTTGTAGCTGACAGGATGGGGATATTCTGGGTGCTCCAGGCTGGTTAGGGGGCTGGAGGATGAGGAGTGCCCCCGGCCATCCCCAGGGGTATCATCTGGGCTGGGAACAGCAGGCCCTTCTCCTCTTTCAGTCCTCCTCATGACTTCATTGATATCAGCTCCCTCTGGCTAGAACACCATCTAAATGCTAACTTCCTCTTACTCTGCTAGAGAAGGAACTACATTCTCATTATGCTAAAGCTAGATTCTAACTTCCCTCCTATCAAAGAGCTAAAGTCTATCTCTGATTCTAACTTCCCTCTTATCAAGGAGCTAAAGTCTATCTCTGATTCTAACTTCCCTCTTATCAAGGAGCTAAAGTCTATCTCTGATTCTAACTTCCCTCCTATCAAAGAGCTAAAGTCTATCTCTGATTCTAACTTCCCTCTCATCAAGGAGCTAAAGTCTATCTCTGATTCTAACTTCCCTCTCATCAAGGAGCTAAAGTCTATCTCTGATTCTAACTTCCCTCTCATCAAGGAGCTAAAGTCTATCTCTGATTCTAACTTCCCTCTCATAAAGGAGCTAAAGTCTATCTCTGATTCTAACTTCCCTCTCATCAAGGAGCTAAAGTCTATCTCTGATTCTAACTTCCCTCTCATCAAGGAGCTAAAGTCTTTCTCTGAGAAAGCCCTTTTACAGCTTTTTGTTACATACTGTATGCATACATTTTACATACACATACTGTATTACACACTACATACATTTTACTTTTATATACAGCATTCACCTGACAAATATATATTTATGTATATACAGTGAGGGAAAAAAGTATTTGATCCGCTGCTGATTTTGTACGTTTGCCCACTGACAAAGACATGATCAGTCTATAATTTTAATGGTAGGTTTATTTGAACAGTGAGAGACAGAATAACAACAAAAAAATCCAGAAAAACGCATGTAAAAAATGTTATCAATTGATTTGCATTTTAATGAGGGAAATAAGTATTTGACCCCTCTGCAAAACATGACTTAGTACTTGGTGGCAAAACCCTTGTTGGCAATCACAGAGGTCAGACGTTTCTTGTAGTTGGCCACCAGGTTTGCACACATCTCAGGAGGGATTTTATCCCACTCCTCTTTGCAGATCTTCTCCAAGTCATTAAGGTTTCGAGGCTGACGTTTGGCAACTCGAACCTTCAGCTCACTCCACAGATTTTCTATGTGATTAAGGTCTGGAGACTGGCTGGGCCACTCCAGGACCTTAATGTGCTACGTCTTGAGCCACTCCTTTGTTGCCTTGGCCGTGTGTTTTGGGTCATTGTCATGCTGGAATACCCATCCATGACCCATTTTCAATGCCTTGGCTGAGGGAAGGAGGTTCTCACCCAAGATTTGACGGTACATGGCCCCGTCCATTGTCCCTTTGATGCAGTGAAGTTGTCCTGTCCCCTTAGCAGAAAAACACCCCCAAAGCATAATGTTTCCACCTCTATGTTTGATGGTGAGGATGGTGTTCTTGGGGTCATAGGCAGCATTCCTCCTCCTCCAAACACGGCGAGTTGAGTTGATGCCAAAGAGCTCCATTTTGGTCTCATCTGACCACAACACTTTCACCCAGTTCTCCTCTGAATCATTCAGATGTTCATTGGCAAACTTCAGACGGCCCTGTATATGTGCTTTCTTGAGCAGGGGGACTTTGCGGGCGCTGCAGGATTTCAGTCCTTCACAGCGTAGTGTGTTACCAATTGTTTTCTTGGTGACTATGGTCCCAGCTGCCTTGAGATCATTGACAAGATCCTCCCGTGTAGTTCTGGGCTGATTCTTCACCGTTCTCATGATCATTGCAACTCCACGAGGTGAGATCTTGCATGGAGCCCCATGCCCGAGGGAGATTGACAATTATTTTGTGTTTCTTCCATTTGCGAATAATCACACCAACTGTTGTCACCTTCTCACCAAGCTGCTTGGCGATGGTCTTGTAGCCCATTCCAGCCTTGTGTAGGTCTACAATCTTGTCCCTGACATCCTTGGAGAGCTCTTTGGTCTTGGCCATGGTGGAGAGTTTGGAACCTGATTGATTGATTGCTTCTGTGGACAGGTGTCTTTTATACAGGTAACAAACTGAGATTAGGAGCACTCCCTTTAAGAGTGTGCTCCTAATTTCAGCTCGTTACCTGTATAAAAGACACCTGGGAGCCAGAAATCTTTCTGATTGAGAGGGGGTCAAATACTTATTTCCCTCATTAAAATGCAAATCAATTTATAACATTTCTGACGTGCGTTTTTCTGGATTTTTTTGTTGTTATTCTGTCTCTCACTGTTCAAATAAACCTACCATTAAAATTATAGACTGATCATTTCTTTGTCAGTGGGCAAACATTTAAATCAGCAGGGGATCAAATACTTTTTTTCCTCACTGTACAATAAAATCGAGTACACAGCCATGCAATCTCCATAGACAAACATGGGCAGTAGAATGGCCTTACTGAAGAGCTCAGTGGCTTTCAACGTGGCACCGTCATAGGATGCCGCATTTCCAACAAGTCAGTTTGCTAGAGCTGCCCCAGACAACTGTAAGTGCTGTTATTGTGAAGTTGAAACGTCTAGGAGCAACAATGTCTCAGCCGCCGAAGTGGTAGGCTACATTAGCTCACAGAACGGGACCGCAAGTGATTCTAACTTCCCTCCTATCAAGGAGCTAAAGTCTATCTCTGATTCTAACTTCCCTCTTATCAAGGAGCTAAAGTCTATCTCTGATTCTAACTTCCCTCTTATCAAGGAGCTAAAGTCTATCTCTGATTCTAACTTCCCTCTCATCAAGGAGCTAAAGTCTATCTCTGATTCTAACTTCCCTCTCATCAAGGAGCTAAAGTCTATCTCTGATTCTAACTTCCCTCTTATCAAGGAGCTAAAGTCTATCTACATAGATGGTGCTGGCTAAAGCTAAAACTGGCGAGTGTAGAGAGTATAGAGATATTGTTATCCACGTCGGCACCAACGATGTTAGGATGAAACAGTCAGAGGTCACCAAGTGCAACATAGCTTCAGCGTGTAAATCAGCTAGAAAGATGTGTCGGCATCGAGTAATTGTCTCTGGCCCCCTCCCAGTTAGGGGGAGTGACGAGCTCTACAGCAGAGTCTCAGCACTCAATCGCTGGTTGAAAACTGTTTTCTGCCCCTCCCAAAAGATAGAATTTGTAGATAATTGGCCCTCTTTCTGGGACTCACCCACAAACAGGACCAAGCCTGACCTGCTAAGGAGTGACGGACTCCATCCTAGCTGGAGGGGTGCTCTCATCTTATCTACCAACATAGATAGGGCTCTAACTCCTCTAGCCCCACAGTGAAATAGGGTGCAGGCCAGGCAGCAGGCTGTTAGCCAACCTGCCAGCTTAGTGGAGTCTGCCAATAGCACAGTCAGTGTAGTCAGCTCAGCCATACCCATTGAGACTGTGTCTGTGCCTCGACCTAGGTTGGGCAAAACTAAACATGACGGTGTTCGCCCTAGCAATCTTATTAGGATAAAGACCTCCTCCATTCCTGCCATTATTGAAAGAGATCGTGATACCTCACATCTCAAAATAGGGTTACTTAATGTTAGATCCCTCACTTCAAAGGCAGTCATAGTCAATGAACTAATCACTGATCATAATCTTGATGTGATTGGCCTGACTGAAACATGGCTTAAGCCTGATGAATTTGCTGTGTTAAATGAGGCCTCACCTCCTGGTTACACTAGTGACCATATTCCCGTGCATCCCGCAAAGGCGGAGGTGTTGCTAACATTTACGATAGCAAATTTCAATTTACAAAAAAAAAATGGCGTTTTCGTCTTTTGAGCTTCTAGTCATGAAATCTATGCAGCCTACTCAATCACTTTTTATAGCTACTGTTTACAGGCCTCCTGGGCCATATACAGCATTCCTCTCTGAGTTTCCTGAATTCCTATCAGACCTTGTAGTCATAGCAGATCATATTCTAATTTTTGGTGATTTTAATATTCACATGGAGAAGTCCACAGACCCACTCCAAAAGTATTTCGGAGCCATCATCGACTCAGTGGGTTTTGTCCAACATGTCTCTGGACCTACTCACTGCCACAGTCATACTCTGGACCTAGTTTTGTCCCATGGAATAAATGTTGTAGATCTTAATGTTTTTCCACAAAATCCTGGACTATCGGACCACCATTTTATTACGTTTGCAATCGCAACAAATAATCTGCTCAGACCCCAACCAAGGAGCATCAAAAGTCGTGCTATAAATTCTCAGACAACACAAACATTCCTTGATGCCCTTCCAGACTCCTTCTGCCTACCCAAGGACGTCAGAGGACAAAAATCAGTTAACCACTTAACTGAGGAACTCAATTTAACCTTGCGCAATACCCTAGATGCAGTTGCACCCTTAAAAACGAAAAACATTTGTCATAAGAAACTAGCTCCCCTGGTATACAGAAAATACCCGAGCTTTGAAGCAAGCTTCCAGGAAATTGGAACGGAAATGGCGCCACACCAAACTGGAAGTCTTCCGACTAGCTTGGAAAGACAGTACCGTGCAGTACCGAAGAGCCCTCACTGCTGCTCGATCATCCTACTTTTCCAACTTAATCGAGGAAAATAAGAACAATCCAAAATTTCTTTTTGATACTGTTGCAAAGCTAACTAAAAAGCAGCATTCCCCAAGAGAGGATGGCTTTCACTTCAGCAGTAATAAATTCATGAACTTCTTTGAGGAAAAGATCATGACCATTAGAAAGCAAATTACGGACTCCTCTTTGAATCTGCGTATTCCTCCAGGGCTTAGCTGTCCTGGATCTGCACAGACTCTGCGAGGGCCTGGGATCGGGAGAAACACTTAAGTGTTTTAGTACTATATCTCTTGACACAATGATGAAAATAATCATGGCCTCTAAACCTTCAAGCTGCATACTGGATCCTATTCCTACTAAACTGCTGAAGGAGCTGCTTCCTGTGCTTGGCCCTCCTATGTTGAACATAATAAACAGCTCTCTATCCACCGGATGTGTACCAAACTCACTAAAAGTGGCAGTGATAAAGCCTCTCTTGAAAAAGCCAAACCTTGACCCGGAAAATATAAAAAACTATCGGCCTATATCGAATCTTCCATTCCTCTCAAAAAATTTAGAAAAAGCTGTTGCGCAGCAACTCACTGCCTTTCTGAAGACAAACAATGTATACGAAATGCTTCAGTCTGGTTTTAGACCCCATCATAGCACTGAGACTGCACTTGTGAAGGTGGTAAATGACCTTTTAATGGCGTCAGACCGAGGCTCTGCATCTGTCCTCGTGCTACTAGACCTTAGTGCTGCCTTTGACACCATCGATCACCACATTCTTTTGGAGAGACTGGAAACCCAAATTGGTCTACACGGACAAGTTCTGGCCTGGTTTAGATCTTACCTGTCGGAAAGATATCAGTTTGTCTCTGTGAATGGTCTGTCCTCCGACAAATCAACTGTACATTTCGGTGTTCCTCAAGGTTCCGTTTTAGGACCACTATTGTTTTCACTATATATTTTACCTCTTGGGGATGTTATTCGAAAACATAATGTTAACTTTCACTGCTATGCGGATGACACACAGCTGTACATTTCAATGAAACATGGTGAAGCCCCAAAATTGCCCTCGCTTAGAAGCCTGTGTTTCAGACATAAGGAAGTGGATGGCTGAAAACTTTCTACTTTTAAACTCGGACAAAACAGAGATGCTTGTTCTAGGTCCCAAGAAACAAAGAGATCTTCTGTTAAATCTGACAATTCATCTTGATGGTTGTAAAGTCGTCTCAAATAAAACTGTGAAGGACCTCGGCGTTACTCTTGACCCTGATCTCTCTTTTGACGAACATATCAAGACTGTTTCAAGGACAGCTTTTTTCCATCTACGTAACATTGCAAAAATCAGAAATTTTCTGTCAAAAAATGATGCAGAAAAATTAATCCATGCATTTGTTACTTCTAGGTTAGACTACTGCAATGCTCTACTTTCCGGCTACCCGGATAAAGCACTAAATAAACTTCAGTTAGTGCTAAATACGGCTGCTAGAATCCTGACTAGAACCAAGAAATTTGATCATATTACTCCAGTGCTAGCTTCCCTACACTGGCTTCCTGTTAAGGCAAGGGCTGATTTCAAGGTTTTACTGTTAACCTATAAAGCGTTACATGGGCTTGCTCCTACCTATCTTTCCGAGTTGGTCCTGCCGTAAATACCAATACGTACGCTACGGTCACAAGACGCAGGCCTCCTAATTGTCCCTAGAATTTCTAAGCAAACAGCGGGAGGCAGGGCTTTCTCCTATAGATCTCCA
This sequence comes from Coregonus clupeaformis, assembly GCF_020615455.1. Taxonomy (NCBI): domain Eukaryota; kingdom Metazoa; phylum Chordata; class Actinopteri; order Salmoniformes; family Salmonidae; genus Coregonus; species Coregonus clupeaformis. The sequence goes on along the minus strand of NC_059200.1, from coordinate 12,021,372 downwards.
TTTTTATGGAACAGTTTGCCTACCCATGTGAGAGACGCAGACTCGGTCTCAACCTTTAAGTCTTTACTGAAGACTTATCTCTTCAGTAGGTCTTATGATTGAGTGTAGTCTGGCCCAGGAGTGTGAAGGTGAACGGAAAGGCTCTGGAGCAACGAACAGCCCTTGCTGTCTCTGCCAGGCCGGTTCCCCTCTCTCACTGGGGTTCTCTGCCTCTAACCCTGTTACAGGGGCTGAGTCACTGGCTTGCTGGTGCTCTTTCATGCCGTCCCTAGGAGGGGTGCGTCACTTGAGTGGGTTGAGTTACTGACGTGATCTTCCTGTCTGGGTTGGCGCCCCCCCTTGGTTTGTGCTGTGGTGGAGACCTCTGTGGGCTATACTCGGCCTTGTCTCAGGATTGTAAGTTGGTGGTTGAGGATATCCCTCTAGTGGTGCAAGGGCTGTGCTTTGGCAGAGTGGGTGGGGTTATATCCTTCCTGTTTGGCCCTGTCCGGGGGTTTCTTCGGATGGGGCCACAGTGTCTCCGGACCGCTCCTGTCTCAGCCTCCAGTATTTATGCTGCAGTAGTTTATGTGTCGGGGGGCTGGGGTTAGTTGGTTATACCTGGAGTACTTCTCCTGTCTTATCCAGTGTCCTGTGTGAATTTAAGTATGCTCTCTCTAATTCTCTCGTTCTCTCTTTCTCTCTGAGAACCTGAGCCCTAGGACCATACGTCAGGACTACCGGGCATGCTGACACCTTGCTGTCCCCAGTCCGCCTGGCCTTGCTGCTATTCCAGTTTCAACTGTTCTGCCTGCGGTTACGAAACCCCTACCTGTCCCAGACCTGCTGTTTTCAACTCTTAATGATCGGCTATGAAAAGCCAACTGAGAGACCTGAGCCCTAGGACCATACGTCGGGACTACCGGCCGTGGTGACTCCTTGCTGTCCCCAGTCCGCCTGGCCTTGCTGCTATTCCAGTTTCAACTGTTCTGCCTGTGGTTATGGAACCCCTACCTGTCCCAGACCTGCTGTTTTCAACTCTTAATGATCGGCTATGAAAAGCCAACTGAGATTTATTCCTGATTATTATTTGACCATGCTTGTCACTTATGAACATTTTTGAACATCTTAGCATGGTTCTGTTATAATCTCCACCCGGCACAGCCAGAAGAGGACTGGCCACCCCTCATAGCCTGGTTCCTCTCTAGGTTTCTTCCTAGGTTTTGGCCTTTCTAGGGAGTTTTTCCTAGCCACCGTGCTTCTACACCTGCATTACTAGCTGTTTGGGGTTTTAGGCTGGGTTTCTGTACAGCACTTCGAGATATTAGCTGATGTACGAAGGGCTATATAAAATAAAATTGATTGAATTGATTGATTTACATTTACATTTACGTCATTTAGCAGACGCTCTTATCCAGAGCGACTTACAAATTGGTGCATTCACCTTATGATAGCAAGTGGGACAACCACTTTACAATATGTTTTTATTTATTTATTTTTATTTATTTATTTTCTTTGGGGTGGGGTAAGGGGGGGTAGAAGGATTACTTTATCCTATCCCAGGTATTCCTTAAAGAGGTGGGGTTTCAAGTGTCTCCGGGTGGTGAGTGACTCCGCTGTCCTGGCGTCGTGGGGGAGCTTGTTCCACCATTGGGGTGCCAGAGCAGCGAACAGTTTTAACTGGGCTGAGTGGGAACTGTGCTTCCGTAGAGGAAGGGGGGCCAGCAGGCCAGAGGTGGATGAACGCAATGCCCTCGTTTGGGTGTAGGGACTGATCAGAGCCTGAAGGTACGGAGGTGCCGTTCCCCTCACAGCTCCGTAGGCAAGAACAATGGTCTTGTAGCAGATGCGAGCTTCAACTGGAAGCCAGTGGAGTGTGCAGAGGAGCGGGGTGCCGTGAGAGAACTTGGGAAGGTTGAACACCAGACGGGCTGCGGCGTTCTGGATGAGTTGTAGAGTTTAATGGCACAGGCAGGGAGCCCAGCCAACAGCGAGTTGCAGTAATCCAGACGGGAGATGACAAGTGCCTGGATTAGGACCTGTGTCGCTTCCTGTGTAAGCCAGGATCGTACTCTGCGGATGTTGTAGAGCAAGAACCTACAGGATCGGGTCACCACCTTGATGTTAGCGGAGAACGACAGGGTGTTGTCCAGGGTCACGCCAAGGCTCTTTGCACTCTGGGAGGAGGACACAATGGAGTTGTCAACCGTGATGGCGAGATCATGGTACGGGCAGTCCTTCCCCGGAAGGAAGAGCAGCTCCGTCTTGCTGAGGTTCAGCTTGAGGTGGTGATCCGTCATCCACACTGATATGTCTGCCAGACATGCAGAGATGCGATTCACCACCTGGTTATCAGAAGGGGGAAAGGAGAAGATTAATTGTGCGCCGTCTGTGTAGCAATGATAGGAGAGGCCATGTGAGGATATGACAGAGCCAAGTGACTTGGTGTATAGCGAGTATAGGAGAGGGCCTAGAACTGAGCCCTGGGGGACACCAGTGGTGAGAGCACATGGTGCGGAGACAGATTCTCGCCACGCCACCTGGTAGGAGCGACCTGTCAGGTAGGACGCGATCCAAGAGTGAGCCGCGCCGGAGATGCCCAACGCGGAGAGGGTGGAGAGGAGGATCTGATGGTTCACAGTATCAAAGGCAGCAGATAGGTCTAGAAGGACGAGAGCAGAGGAGAGAGAGTTAGCTTTAGCAGTGCGGAGAGCCTCCGTGACACAGAGAAGAGCAGTCTCAGTTGAATGACCCGTCTTGAAACCTGACTGGTTTGGATCAAGAAGGTCATTCTGAGAGAGATAGCAAGAGAGTTGGCTAAAGAGGGCACGCTCAAGAGTTTTGGAGAGAAAAGAAAGAAGGGATACTGGTCTGTAGTTGTTGACATCGGAGGGATCGAGTGTAGGTTTTTTGAGAAGGGGTGCAACTCTCGCTCTCTTGAAGACGGAAGGGACGTAGCCAGCGGTCAAGGATGAGTTGATGAGCGAGGTGAGGTAGGGGAGAAGGTCTCCGGAAATGGTCTGGAGAAGAGAGGAGGGGATAGGGTCAAGCGGGCAGGTTTTTGGGCGGCCGGCCGTCACAAGTTGCAAGATTTTATCTGGAGAGAGAGGGGAGAAAGAAGTCAAAGCATAGGGTAGGGCAGTGTGAGCAGGATCAGCGGTGTCATTTGACTTAACAAACGAGGATCGGATGTCGTCAACCTTCTTTTCAAAATGGTTGACGAAGTCATCCACAGAGAGGGAGGAGGGGGGTAGGGGGAGGATGATTCAGCAGGGAGGAGAAGGTGACAAAGAGCTTCCTAAAATTAGAGGCAGATGCTTGGAATTTAGAATGGTCTCTCTAAGTGGTAGTGGGGGTTAATACGGATCAGGGTGTTCTCTCTAAGTGGTACTGGGGGTTAATAAGGATCAGGGTGTTCTCTCTAAGTGGTACTGGGGGGTAAATAAGGATCAGGGTGTTCTCTCTGAGTGGTACTGGGGGTTAATACGGATCAGGGTGTTTTCTCTGAGTGGTACTGGGGGTTAATACGGAACAGGGTGTTCTCTCTGAGTGGTACTGGGGGGTTAATAAGGATCAGGGTGTTGTCTCTGAGTGGTACTGGGGGTTAATACGGATCAGGGTGTTCTCTCTGAGTGGTACTGGGGGTTAATACGGATCAGGGTGTTCTCTCTAAGTGGTACTGGGGGGTTAATAAGGATCAGGGTGTTCTCTCTAAGTGGTACTAGGGGTTAATAAGGATCAGGGTGTTCTCTCTAAGTGGTACTGGGGGGTTAATAAGGATCAGGGTGTTCTCTCTGAGTGGTACTGGGGGTTAATACGGATCAGGGTGTTCTCTCTAAGTGGTACTAGGGGTTAATAAGGATCAGGGTGTTCTCTCTGAGTGGTACTGGGGGTTAATACGGATCAGGGTGTTCTCTCTAAGTGGTACTGGGGGGTTAATAAGGATCAGAGTGTTCTCTCTGAGTGGTACTGGGGGTTAATACGGATCAGGGTAACATTATGAAAAACACATCTATGACTTAAGGTCCATGGAGAGTTACCCTTTCAGACAACAGCAGCATTCAGAGGGCCTAGTTGTTCTGTAAATTATTATTCTAATGTGACATATTGGCTGTACAACATTAATGAGGTTGCTAGGAGACAACCTGCTGGGGACAGAGGAACTATAGTTTCCTCCCCCTCGCCTTCCCTGATCCCCCACACCAGACCCTGCATAGAAGGCAAGAGGGTAGAGTGAGAGATAGAGACATAAAGAGAGAGACAGAGAGAGAGCAAGAGAGAGAGAGTAGAGAGAGATCGAGAGAGAGAGAGTAGAGATAATGAGAGAGAGAAAGAGAGAGTAGAGAGAATGAGAGAGAGAGAGAGAGTAGAGAGAATGAGAGAGAGAGAGAGATCGAGAGAGAGTAGAGAGAGATCAAGAGAGAGAGTAGAGAGAGATCGAGAGAGAGAGAGTAGAGAGAATGAGAGAGATCGAGAGAGAGAGAGAGATCGAGAGAGAGAGAGAGAGAGAGAGAGAGAGAGAGAGAGAGAGAGAGAGGAGAGAGAATGAGAGAGAGAGAGTAGAGAGAATGAGAGAGAGAGATCAAGAGAGAGAGAGAGAGAGAGAGAGAGAGAGAGGTAGAGAGAATGAGAGAGAGAGAGAGAGAGAGAGAGAGAGAGAGAGAGAGAGAGAGAGAGAGAGAGAGAGAGAGAGAGAGAGAGAGAGAGAGAGATAGATTGAGGGAAAGAGACCGAGAGAGAGAAAGCAACAGAGAGGACGTGACAGAGCTACCCAGACAGACATAACAGATATAACCAGACATAACTCTCTCTAGACTCTCGTCTCCTAATCAGTGTGAAACAGACAGTACATACTCTCTCTCTCTCTCTCTCTCTCTCTCTCTCTCTCTCTCTCTCTCTCTCTCTCTCTCTCTCTCTCTCTCTCTCTCTCTCTCTCTCTCTCTCTCTCTCTCTCTCTCTCTCTCTCTCTCTCTCTCTGCCACTGTGTACTCTAGGTTGCTAGCTCGTTTTGTAGGCTCGCATCACTGGGCAGCTCGCGGCTGGGTTTCCTTTTGTAGTCCGTAATAGTTTACAAGCCCTGCCACATCCGGAGCCGGTGTAGTAGGATTCAATCTTAGTCCTGTATTGACACTTTGCCTGTTTGATGGTTCGTCTGATGGCGTTGCGGAATTTCTTATAAGCGTGGTGCGGATGTTGCTTGTAATCCATGGCTTCTGGTTGGGAAATGTATGTACGGTCACTGTGGGGAAGACGTCGTCGATGCACTTATTGATGAATCCGATGACAGAGGTGGTGTACTCCTCAAAGCCATTGAATGAATCCCGTAACATATTCCAGTCTGTGCTAGTAAAATAGTCCTGTAGCTTAGCATCCGCGTCATCGGACCACTTCTGTTGTGAGCGAGTCACTGGTGCTTCCTGCTTTAGTTTTTGCTTGAAAGCAGGAATCAGGAGGATAGAATTATGGTCGGATTTGCCAAATGGAGGGCGAGGGAGAGCTTTGTACGCGTCTCTGTGTGTGGAGTAAAGGTGATCCAGAGTTTATTTTCCCTCTGGTTGCTCATATGACATGCTGATAGAAATTAGGTAGAACAGATTTAAGTTTGCCTGCATTAAAGTCCCCGGCCACTAGGAGCATCGCTTCTGGATGAGCATTTTCCTGTTTGCTTATGGCCTTATCTAGGCTGTTGAGTGCGGTCTTAGTGCCAGCATCGGTTTGTGGTGGTAAATAGACGGATACGAATAATATAGATGAGAACTCTCTTGGTAGATAGTGGGTCTACAGCTTATCATAAGGTACTCTACCTCAGGCGAGCAACACCTCAAGACTTCTTTAACATTAGACTTACCAGCTGTTATTGACAAATAGACACACCCCCCCGCCCCTCGTCTTACCAGACGTAGCTGCTCTGTCCTGCCGATGCACGGAAAACCCAGCCAGCTCTATATTATCCGTGTCGTCATTCAGCCACGACTCGTGAAACATAAGATAGTACCGTTTTTAATGTCCCGTTGCTATGATATTCTTGATCGTAGATCATCCATTTTGTTGGCCAATAGTACGGATGGTAGTGGGGGTTTACTCACTGGCCTATGAATTCTCAGAAGGCAGCCCGACCTGCGCCCCTTTTTCTCCATATTTTCTTCATGCAAATGACAGGGATTTGGGCCTGGTCTCGAGAAAGCAGTATATCCTTCGCATCGGACTCGTTAAAGGAAAAATCTTCATCCAGTTTGAGGTGAGTAATCGCTGTTCTGATGTCCAGCAACATTATGTACAACATAAGTTACAAAATAAGTTACAAACAACATGAAAAAACAAACAAAATAGCACAGTTGGATAGAAGCCCGTAAGGCAGCATTATCTCCTGTAGCCAGAGATAAGGATCATTATCTCCTGTAGCCAGAGATAAGGATGATGTGAAAGAGCTTAAGTTTTGCCAATTGGAATTTGTGGTCTGTATATTTTATCATTTCATTTAGGATACCATCAACACCACAGGCTTTTTGGGTTGGAGGGATTGTATTTTATCCTGTAGTTCATTCAATGTAATTGTAGAATCCAGTGGGTTCTGCTAGTCTTTAGTTGTTGATTCTAAGATCTCTCTCTTCTCTATTTATCAGCTGACACAGAGACATAATCAAAGGTTCAGGTTTATAAATTCCAGTATCTCTTTCGCTAAATCTCTCTCCCTTCTCTTTCTCCCTAAGGACCCACCTGACATAGAACACAGAGAGACACCAAGAGACACAGAGACACAGAGACACAGAGAGACAGACACACAGAGGCAGAGAGACAGAGACGCAGAGAGACACAGAGAGACAGACACACAGAGAGAAACAGAGAAACAGAGAGACAGAGACACACATAGACGCAGAGAGACACAGAGAGACAGACACACAGAGAGAAACAGAGAAACAGAGAGACAGAGACACACAGAGACACAGAGAGACACACAGAGACAGACACACAGAGGCACACAGAGACACACAGAGACACACAGAGAGACACAGAGAGACAGACACAGAGACACAGAGAGACAGACACAGAGAGTCAGAGAGACACACAGAGACACAGAGAGACACAGAGAGACACAGAGACACGCAGAGACACACAGATACACACAGAGAGACAGACACAGAGACACAGAGATACATACACAGAGACACACATAAACACACACAGAGAGACACAGAGACACACAGAGACACACAGAGAGACACAGAGAGACACACAGGTTTAGCTTCTTACTGGACGTTGACGTGGAAGTCTGTGGGTATGGAGGTGGGGTGCTGCAGGTGCCAGCTACAGTAGAAGCCTTTAGGGTAGGTGTTGGATCGACACATCACCGTGGGTTCCCTAGGGGAGGCTGGAGAGACAGGCACAAGACAAAACGGGATGGTGAGTTTCTCATACATTCTTTATCAGGTGAGAAAATACAAAGAGAAAAAGAGAAGGAGAGGAGAAAAGAGAGAGAAGGGAGGGAAGATGAGAGGAGAGGAGAGGAGGTATGAGGATGGAAGTGAAATGAACAGTGCAGTGAAACTCTTTATCAGGTGAGAATAGAGAGAGAGGAAAGAAGAGAGCAGCAGAGAAAGAAAATATGGGTGAAGTATTACAGCAGCACATTACCCCAGGACCACAGTACAACAGCAACACATTACCACAGCACCACAACAGCACATCACCACATCACCACAGGACCACAGTACAACAGCAGCACATTACCACAGGACCACAGTACAACAGCAGCACATCATCACGGCAGCACATCACCACAGCACATCACCACATCACCACATCAGCACATCACCACATCACCACACAAACACATCACCACAGCTCCACAGCAACACAGCACCAAAACAGCACTGCATCACAGCACCACATCACCACATCATCACGGCAGCACATCACCACAGCACATCACCAAAGCACCACATCACCACATCACCACACAACCACATCACCACAGCTCCACTGCATCACAGCACCACATCACCACAGCATCACAGCACCACATCACCACAGCACATCACCAAAGCACCACATCAGCACAGCATTACATCACCACAGCACCACATCACCACATCACCACAGCACCACAGCAGCACATCACCACAGCACCACAGCAGCACATCACCACAGCACCACAGCAGCACATCACCACAGCACCACATCACCACAGCATTACATCACCACAGCACCAAAGCGGCACAGCAGCACATCACCGCATCAACCACAGTAGAAACTTTAAAAATTGTCTTTCTTTATTTCTAATTTTACTACATCTACTGTATTAAGCTGTCTGCCCACTCCCCCTCCACTCTCTTCCACTCCCCCTCCCCTCCCCCTCCACTCTCTTCCACTCCCCCTCCCCCCCTCCACTTTACTCCACTCCCCTCCACTCTCTTCCACTCCCCCTCCCCTCCCCTCCACTCTCTTCCACTCCCCCTCCCCTCCCCCTCCACTCTACTCCACTTCCCCTCCACTCTCTTCCACTCCCCTCCCCTCCCCCTCCACTCTCTTCCACTCCCCTCCCCTTCCCCTCCACTCTACTCCCACTCCCCCCTCCACTCTCTTCCACTCCCCCCTCCCTCCCCCTCCACTCTCTTCCACTCCCCCTCCCCTCCCCCTCCACTCTACTCCACTCCCCCTCCACTCTCTTCCACTCCCCCTCCCCTCCCCCTCCACTCTCTTCCATCCCCCTCCCCTTCCCCTCCACTCTACTCCACTCCCCCTCCACTCTCTTCCACTCCCCCTCCCCTCCCCCTCCACTCTACTCCACTCCCCTCCCCTCCCCCTCCACTCTACTCCACTCCCCCCTCCACTCCACTCTCCTCCACTCCACTCTACACCACTCCACTCTACACCACTCCCCCTCCACTCTCCTCCACTCCACTCTCCTCCACTCCACTCTCCTCCACTCCACTCTCCTCCACTCTCCTCTCCTCCACTCTACTCCCATCTCAATCTCACCCAAATAACCAACATTCTGACAGATGTCAGTAGTTGGGGGGGATCTCAATCAATCAGATTGTAAACACAGATTACAACAGCAGATCACACCCCCCTTAAATTCCACCCATCTCAATCTCATTCAATGAACCAACACTCCAATTGAGGGCATCTCAAACTAATCAGCTTCTATAAACTCCATTGCCTGCTTGGCTACAGTCTAAGGACTCAGATAAGTCAGGACTTACTGGCATCAATCAATCTTAACTTCACAAATTCCACAACACTTAAAAGTTGAAGAACGTTGAAGAACATTGAATAACTTTATTGATTACTGGACACGTTACGCTACAGACCGACCACATCAGAGGAAAAAGGGGAAGTGGAAAACAGTGTTGTGAATGAAAGGGAACGCTGTTCTTTCTTTCTAGTTCTTTCTTCTGAGCAGCAGGTTCCATTCATTAGTAATATAGTGGCAGATCAATAGTTCCATTAAGCTGTTTGATCAGAGCAGGAGAAGTGGGATGATGTCACTATTCACTCACTCCACAGAGGCTGTGTCCTTGTTAACATTGTCTTTGTACTAACATCACTCTATTCAGGTATAGTGTAGTGCAATATAAAGGGAATAGGGTGAAGTGTTTGTGGGGGAGGGGGTAGAAGTGTCTCAGTACTTTAAAGGGCCTTGTGGACTATACATGAAGCATGATTCTACATTCCTACCACTCCGTGTAACATTCCCACCACTCTGTGTGAGTGGTCCCTGTGCGGAGCAGCTTCCTGTCCTCAGGGAAACATTCCTCCACTAAGCTCCACAATGGGGGTCCTTCCTACAGCTCTGAACGAGGGCAGGAGAGGCCTCGCTCTGCCAATCAGACACCATGACAATCCATCCATTCACCCATGAGCTCCACTGTATACTCTCCATAGGAAGTAAGCCTTGTCTGAGCCAGAACGGCCCACAGGACACTAGTCTATCTCCTGTTTCTGTAGTGAGACAGCTTGATGTAAAGTACACCCCCTGGACAGGACACTAGTCTATCTCCTGTTTCTGTAGTGAGACAGCTTGATGTACAGTACACCCCTGGACAGGACACTAGTCTATCTCCTGTTTCTGTAGTGAGACAGCTTGATGTACAGTACACCCCTGGACAGGACACTAGTCTATCTCCTGTTTCTGTAGTGAGACAGCTTGATGTACAGTACACCCCCTGGACAGGACACTAGTCTATCTCCTGTTTCTGTAGTGAGACAGCTTGATGTACAGTACACCCCCTGGACAGGACACTAGTCTATCTCCTGTTTCTGTAGTGAGACAGCTTGATGTACAGTACACCCCTGGACAGGACACTAGTCTATCTCCTGTTTCTGTAGTGAGACAGCTTGATGTACCAGTACACCCCCTGGACAGGACACTAGTCTATCTCCTGTTTCTGTAGTGAGACAGCTTGATGTACCAGTACACCCCCTGGACAGGACACTAGTCTATCTCCTGTTTCTGTAGTGAGACAGCTTGATGTACAGTACACCCCCTGGACAGGACACTAGTCTATCTCCTGTTTCTGTAGTGAGACAGCTTGATGTACCAGTACACCCCCTGGACAGGACACTAGTCTATCTCCTGTTTCTGTAGTGAGACAGCTTGATGTACAGTACACCCCCTGGACAGGACACTAGTCTATCTCCTGTTTCTGTAGTGAGACAGCTTGATGTACCAGTACACCCCCTGGACAGGACACTAGTCTATCTCCTGTTTCTGTAGTGAGACAGCTTGATGTACAGTACACCCCCTGGACAGGACACTAGTCTATCTCCTGTTTCTGTAGTGAGACAGCTTGATGTACCAGTACACCCCCTGGACAGGACACTAGTCTATCTCCTGTTTCTGTAGTGAGACAGCTTGATGTACAGTACACCCCCTGGACAGGACACTAGTCTATCTCCTGTTTCTGTAGTGAGACAGCTTGATGTACCAGTACACCCCCTGGACAGGACACTAGTCTATCTCCTGTTTCTGTAGTGAGACAGCTTGATGTACAGTACACCCCCTGGACAGGACACTAGTCTATCTCCTGTTTCTGTAGTGAGACAGCTTGATGTACCAGTACACCCCCTGGACAGGACACTAGTCTATCTCCTGTTTCTGTAGTGAGACAGCTTGATGTACCAGTACACCCCCTGGACAGGACACTAGTCTATCTCCTGTTTCTGTAGTGAGACAGCTTGATGTACAGTACACCCCTGGACAGGACACTAGTCTATCTCCTGTTTCTGTAGTGAGACAGCTTGGTGTACCAGTACACCCCCTGGACAGGACACTAGTCTATCTCCTGTTTCTGTAGTGAGACAGCTTGATGTACCAGTACACCCCCTGGACAGGACACTAGTCTATCTCCTGTTTCTGTAGTGAGACAGCTTGATGTACCAGTACACCCCTGGACAGGACACTAGTCTATCTCCTGTTTCTGTAGTGAGACAGCTTGATGTACAGTACACCCCCTGGACAGGACACTAGTCTATCTCCTGTTTCTGTAGTGAGACAGCTTGATGTACAGTACACCCCCTGGACAGGACACTAGTCTATCTCCTGTTTCTGTAGTGAGACAGCTTGATGTACCAGTACACCCCCTGGACAGGACACTAGTCTATCTCCTGTTTCTGTAGTGAGACAGCTTGATGTACCAGTACACCCCCTGGACAGGACACTAGTCTATCTCCTGGTTCTGTAGTGAGACAGCTTGATGTACAGTACACCCCCTGGACAGGACACTAGTCTATCTCCTGTTTCTGTAGTGAGACAGCTTGATGTACCAGTACACCCCCTGGACAGGACACTAGTATATATACCCACTATTCCATCACTGTACACCTCCACAGACTGATCTGGTTTCATCTGTTAAACAGCCAGCAATATCAAGCCAATATGCTGCAGATGCTATGACTGTTTATTAGGGCATTGGACAGCAGGCCTTAAGTCTTCAGCTAGATGTGGACCAGTGGTCACCTCTGACCATGCTCAGAACGTTATTAAACGTTGTTACAACATGCTGATGTCCTCTGACCATGCTCAGAACGTTATTAAACGTTGTTACAACATGCTGATGTTGCAAGTCAGTCTCCACACAAGAACATACAGTAGGTCAGAATAGCCCTAAGGCCAATGACCCTATAACCTGATGGCCTGCAGCCGAGTGCCCTCTCTAGGTGCTGACTGTGGGAATCGCTGTGTGTGTGTGTGTGTGTGTGTGTGTGTGTGTGTGTGTGTGTGTGTGTGTGTGTGTGTGTGTGTGTGTGTGTGTGTGTGTGTGTGTGTGTGTGTGCGTGCGTGTGTGTGTGTGGTGTGTTTGGTGTGTGTGTGTGTGTGTGTGTGTGGTGTGTGTGTGTGTGTGTGTGTGGTGTGTGTCAGCTTAACATTACAAGATCAGTCCAATCCTCCTCTGTCTGATAAAGAGCTTAACTCACCACAACACTGACTAGTTCTGTATCTGTCATTCAGACAGGAGGATTACAGGGGGCAAAGCTTCATGTATCAGTAGTGTTACAGTAGAACGGCAAGCAGCGCTATATATAGGGGTCGCTTAGGGCCCCGAACAAAAATAAATATATATATTTATTTTAGGACCTCATTCAGGGGTCTCAACTTGAAAGTAAGAACAGTTTAATATACCAAGTTAGAAAAGTTGAGGTGCAATTTCAAAACGTGGTTGTGCATCCGCAGTTTTTCTCTTCACTGACAGTCACTCAATTAGCCATGTCAGCTCACCATTGATTTGATTGGCAGTAGTCTACCCACCCCGGGCACGCCCCGACCTCCAGGGGGACCCCATTGCAGTAGTCTACCCACCCCGGGCACGCCCCGACCTCCAGGGGGACCCCATTGAAGTAGTCTACCCACCCCGGGCACGCCCTGACCTCCAGGGGGACCCCATTGCAGTAGTCTACCCACCCCGGGCACGCCCCGACCTCCAGGGGTTCCCCATTGCAGTAGTCTACCCACCCCGGGCACGCCCCGACCTCCAGGGGGACCCCATTGCAGTAGTCTACCCACCCCGGGCACGCCCCGACCTCCAGGGGGACCCCATTGATTTGTGTTAGTCATTCTCGCTCAGATATCATACTAACATGGCATAAGTCATGTCAAAATGTATAGAATTGCAGGAAATTCGCTTTGAAACTGCTAAAAATGATCTACACCCTATGGCAAAATGGGTAGAATTTAGTTGTAAAACTCCTGCTATGTGGGGGGACTCCCAACCAAATCTTGCTTAGGGCCCCCAAAAGGCTAGGGCCGGCCCTGACTATACAGGGAATAGTGTTTGGATAGCAGCCATGAGATAACAGATGATCTTCCAGCAGAATGCTCTGCTCTCTCTAATTAGAGTACAAATCCACCTTGATTGTCTGACCTCTGAAGTGATGACTAAATCATTCTATAACCCCACTCTCATTACACAAACACAAACACACACACACACACACACACACACACACACACACACACACACACACACACACACACACACACACACACACACACACACACACACACACACACACACACACACACACACACACACACACACACACACACACACACACACACACACACACACACACACACACACACACACACACACACACACACACACACACACACACACACACACACACACACACACACACACACACACACACACACACACACACACACACACACACACACACACACACACACACACACACACACACACACACACACACACACACACACACACACTATAACCCCACTCTCATTACACAAACACAAACACACACACAAACACACACACACACACACACACACACACACACACACACTATAACCCCACTCTCATTACACAAACACAAACACACACACAAACACACACACACACACACACACACACACACACACACACACACACACACACACACACACACACACACACACACACACACACACACACTATAACCCCACTCTCATTACACAAACACAAACACAAACACACACACACACACACACACACACACACACACACACACACACACACACACACACACACACACACACACACACACACACTATAACCCCACTCTCATTACACAAACACAAACACACACACACACACACACACACACACAAACACACACACACACACACACACACACACACACACACACACACACACACACACACACACACACACACACACACACACACACACACACACACACACACAGACACACACACACACTATAACCCCACTCTCATTACACAAACACAAACACACACACACACACACAAACACACACACACACACACACACACACACACACACACACACACACACACACACACACTATAACCCCACTCTCATTACAGGATCAAGTGCCTTACACACACACAGCACAGACCTGGACTATAACACTTTCTCCAAGCCGTGAGGAAATGCACTGAAAAAATAAAGAATTCTAAAGGAAGTTTGTTTTGAAGTGGAAAGAGCAGGAAATTATTATAAAAATGTTGGACCCATATTTGTGACCCACCACCTGGATCCGGTCTTATGTAGCAACATTTTTACATTGGATAAAAGTAGAGACTCAGAGCTAGAAAATGGTATATCATACACTGCAGTTGAGGAACAATGATAAAGTAATCAGTGGTGGAAAAAAAACTCAAAGTAAAGGTACCTTAATAGAAAATGACTCAAGCAAAAGTGAAAGTCACCCAGTAAAATACTACTTGAGTAAAATTCTCAAAGTATTTGGTTTTACATATACTTAAGTATCAAAAGTAAATGGAATTGCTCAAATATGCTTAAGTATCACAAGTAAAAGTAAAAGTATAAATCATTTCAAATTCCTTATATTAAGCAAAACATATGGCACCATTATTACATCATTTACAAACAAAGCATGTGTGTTTAGTGAGTCCACCAGATCAGAGGCAGTAGAGATGACCAGGGATGTTCTCTTGATAAGTGTATGAATTTGACAATTTTCCTGTCAAAATGTAACGGGTACTTTTGGGTGTCAGGGAAAATGTATGGAGTAAAAAGTACAGTATTTTCTTTAGGCATGTAGAGGAGTACAAGTAAAAGTTGTCAAAAATAGAAATAGTAAAGTACAGTACAGATACCTCAAAAAACTACTTAGTAGTACTTTAAAGTATTTTTACTTAAGTACTTTACACCACTGAAAGTAATTCTGCTTTGAAAGTTGATAAACGTGTAACCCCACTTTTGAGAAAATGGTTCTTGAATGTTTTGGTACCTGCTGGAGAGCTCTGCTTTGTCTACACCCATTCAGCATCGTTCACACCCTCTTAAGCTTTAGCCTCACCCATCTCTTTAAGCATTAACATGTGAGGCCATGTGCTAAACAAAGTGAGTAGTTTAGTAAATAACCAAAAATGTCAAGACTAAAAGTGGTAAAAATAGCAGCCTACAATAAGGAACAACTCCAGGTAAAAATACACTTTATCTAGTCCTAGGGCCTATATCCTAATCTGACTGGTACAGGTCATGTTCTCCACATTACCCTCTCTGGTAAACACACACTATATCAAATAACATCTAAGTGTATTTGTCACATGCACAGGATACAGAAGGTGTGAACGGTACAGTGAAATGGTTACTTGCATATTTGCATAGTAGCAATATCAAAAACAGAAAGTGTCCAGATACGAATATTTTATAAATAATTTATAATTATTAGATGATTCTTACCCAGACACATTTGTCTGATGGGTCATGTGAAATAAATGCTATAACCACCCATAGCAACATCTAGCTAAGTGGATTGCTCACTATTGTCTAGACATGTACACCTGTTCATGAAATACCATAGATGGCCGTAATCACCCTCAGACACACCTGGCTAACTTGATGGGTCATGTAACCATCTGGAGAAGTGGAGTCTTTTGTTTAGACATGTAGTTAGCTAGCTAAACAAGGAACCAGCATAATCGCAACTCATACTACTAACAATACAAACGGAATGTCATAGCTGTAGTATGAATCTGCAGGTAGCTAAATCTAGCTAGCTAACATTAGGCTATAACTAGTAATGCAAATGGGTTTTTCTGATTAGAATAATATTACTACAAAGATTATACTTATCGTGTATTCTGTTGTGTCCTCGTGTAAATAGCCTGTTTTTTTTAGTTTTTTTGTATTTTTCGTACATATTTCTCAATCTCACTTTCATCCTTCAACTAAATATACTTTCCTGCAACCCGCCTCACCCAATGTGGAACGGATTCTATTATTTCTTATACCTTTTTATCTTGAACCTCCGGCTGAAACTAGCCAGCTAGCCAGCTAACTAGCTACTTGCTATTAGCCACCGTTAGCGGTCTTCACCATTGTCCGTGGCCTGCACTACCTACCAGCCAGCTCTAACCTGGACAATAATCGGCCAGTCTGCACAGCGCGCTAATGACCCAGAACATATCGGATTTTCTGCCGGAATCACTGAATCACTGGACCTTAACACCGGATCATCGCAACTAACTAGCTGCAACTGAATGGATGTTGTTGTTGGCTAATCAACCCCTGTCCCGAAGCAAGCACCAGTTAGCCTTGAGCCAGGCCCATCTCCCAGCTATCTACCTCTCTGTCAACCGGACGGGACCTCCTGGTGTCGACAAGGAGCCCTGCCGATCCATCACGACTGGTCTGCCGACGTGATCGTCTGATGTGGTTCAACAAGCTTTCTTTTGCGACGACCACGAAGATCCATCTGCTAGCCCCGGCCCGCTAGCACACGCAATCAATAGCCGTGCCTCCTGCTCGCCTGTGCCATAGCAGCCATCGAACTGATCCCGGACTCACCTATTGCTGTTCACTGGACCTTATGATCACTCAGCTATACAGCTGATGCCTGCTGGACTGTTCCTTTATACGGTACCCCATCCTGTTTATCTGTTTAGCCTCAGCCCAAACTTTCGTCGCCATTACCAGTTGTTGTCTTACCTCTCTCGAATAACACCTGTGATTGCATTATGCCTCTCTCCCATGTCAATATAACTTGCCTATTGCTGTTTGGGTTAGTTGTTATTGTACTATTTCACTGTAGAGCCCCCAGTCCCGCTCAACCTGCCTCAGATACAGTGAGGGAAAAAAGTAAGGCTAACTGGAGCTAGCTTCGGAGAGTGGTGATTAGCCAACAACAACAACATCCATTTGGTTGCAGATAGCTAGTTGCGATGATCCGGTGTTACGGTCCAGTGATTCAGTGATTCCGGCAGAAAATCCAATATGCTCTGGGTCGATACCGCGCTGTGCAGACTGTGCAGACTGGCCGATAATAGTCCAGGCTAGAGCTGGCTGGTAGGTAGTGCAGGCCACGGACAATGGTGAAGACCGCTAACGGTGGCTAATAGCAAGTAGCTAGTTAGCTGGCTAACTGGCTAGCTGGCTAGTTTCAGTCAGAGGTTCTTGATAAAAGGTATAAAGAAATAATAGAATCTGTTCCACATTGGGTGAGGCGGGTTGCAGGAAAGTATATTTAGTTAAAGGATGGAAAGTGAGATAGAGAAAAATATACGAAAAAAAACAAAAAAACAAAAAAACAGGCAATTTACACGAGGACACAACAGAATACACGACCTCACTGCTACGCCATCTTGGAAGTTTTTAAATCAAATTAATCAAATGGCCACCCGTACTATTTTCATTGACATTTTAAACCTGCTTCCTATTTACAAACAAAAGCTCAGACAGGAAGTACCAGTGAGGCGCTAAATACGGAAGTGGTCAGAGAGGGCAGAGGAGCAGGGAGATGGATGAGGACAGAGGAACAGGAAGATGGATGAGGGCAGAAGAGGAGCAGGAAGATGGATGAGGACAGAGGAGCAGGGAGATGGATGAGGACATAGGAGGAGCAGGAAGATGGATGAGGACAGAGGGGGGGCTGGAAGATGGATGAGGACAGAAGAGGAGCAGGAAGATGGATGAGGACAGAGATGAGGAGCAGGAAGCTAAATGCTTTGAGGAATAAGCCCTCCTGTAGCTCAGTTGGTAGAGCATGGCACTTGCAACACCAGGGTTGTGGGTTCGATTCCCACGGGGGGCCAGTATGAAAAATGCATGCACTCACTAACTGTAAGTCGCTCTGGATAAGAGCGCCTGCTAAATGACTATAAAAAAAACTCTGCCTTGAGTGAAAGTCCCTGTTTTTCCAGATGACTGTGTGATATGGCTCTCTGTGGCTGATATGAGCAAAACTCCAAGGTAACCTGCCTAAATGACTACCGCCCTGTAGCACTCAGATCTGTAATTATGAAGTCCTTTGAAAGGCTGGCGCACATCAACACCACTCCAATTCGCATACCGCCCCAACATATCCACAGATGACGCAATCTCAGTCGCACTCCACACTGCCCACACCCACCTGGACAAAAGGAACACCTATGTGAGAATGATGTTCATTGACTACAGCTCAGCGTTCAACACCATAGCGCCCACAAAGCTCATCACTAAGCTAAGGATCCTGGGACTATACACCTCCCTCTGCAACTGGATCCTGGACTTCCTGACGGGCCGCCCCCAGGTGGTAAGGGTAGGTAACAACACATCTGCCACGCTGATCCTCAACACGGGGGCTTAGTCCCCTCCTGTACTCCAACACCATCATTAAGTTTGCTGACGACACAACAGTGGTAGGCCTGATCACCGACAACGATGAGACAGCCTATAGGGAGGAGGTCAGAGACCTGGCCGGGTGGTGACAGGAGCAAGACAAAGGAGATGATTGTGGACTACAGGAAAAGGAGGGTCGAACACATCGACGGGGTTGTAGTGGAGCAGGTCAAAAGTTTCTAGTTCCTTGGTGTCCACATCACCAAAAAACTATCATGGTCCAAACACACCAAGACAGTCGTGAAGAGGGCACGACAACACATTTTCCCCCTCATGAGACTTAAAAGATTTGGCATGGGTCCTCAGATCCTCGAATAGTTATACAGCTGCACCATCGAGAGCATCCTGACTGGTTGTATCACCGCCTGGTATGGCAACTGCTCAGCATCCGACCTTAAGGCGCTACAGAGTGTAGTACGTACGGCTCAGTACATCACTGGTGCCAAGTTTCCTGCTATCCAGGACCTATATAATAGGCGGTGTCAGAGGAAGGCCCAAAAAATTGTCAAAGACTCCAGTCACCCAAGTCATAGACTGTTCTCTCTGCTACCGCACGGCAAGCGGTACCGGAGCGCCAAGTCTAGGTCCAAAGGCTCCTGAACAGCTTCTACCCCCAAGCCATAAGGCTCCTGAACAGCTTCTACCCCCAAGCCATAAGACTCCTGAACAGCTTCTACCCCCAAGCCATAAGGCTCCTGAACAGCTTCTACCCCCAAGCCATAAGACTCCTGAACAGCTTCTACCCCCAAGCCATAAGACTCCTGAACAGCTTCTACCCCCAAGCCATAAGACTCCTGAACAGCTTCTACCCCCCAAGCCATAAGACTCCTGAACAGCTTCTACCCCCAAGCCATAAGACTCCTGAACAGCTTCTACCCCCAAGCCATAAGACTCCTGAACAGCTTCTACCCCCAGCCATAAGACTCCTGAACAGCTTCTACCCCCAAGCCATAAGACTCCTGAACAGCTTCTACCCCCCAAGCCATAAGACTCCTGAACAGCTTCTACCCCCAAGCCATAAGACTCCTGAACAGCTTCTACCCCCAAGCCATAAGGCTCCTGAACAGCTTCTACCCCCCCAAGCCATAAGGCTCCTGGACAGCTTCTACCCCCAAGCCATAAGACTCCTGAACAGCTTCTACCCCCCCAAGCCATAAGACTCCTGAACAGCTTCTACCCCCCCAAGCCATAAGACTCCTGAACAGCTTCAACCCCCCCAAGCCATAAGACTCCTGAACAGCTTCTACCCCCAAGCCATTAGACTCCTGAACAGCTTCTACCCCCAAGCCATAAGGCTCCTGAACAGCTTCTACCCCCAAGCCATAAGACTCCTGAACAGCTTCTACCCCCAAGCCATAAGGCTCCTGAACAGCTTCTACCCCCAAGCCATAAGACTCCTGAACAGCTTCTACCCCCAAACCATAAGACTCCTGAACAGCTTCTACCCCCCCAAGCCATAAGACTCCTGAACAGCTTCTACCCCCCCAAGCCATAAGATTCCTGAACAGCTTCTACCCCCAAGCCATAAGGCTCCTGAACAGCTTCTACCCCCCCAAGCCATAAGACTCCTGAACAGCTTCTACCCCCAAGCCATAAGACTCCTTAACAGCTTCTACCCCCCCAAGCCATAAGACTCCTGAACAGCTTCTATCCCCAAGCCATAAGACTCCTGAACAGCTTCTACCCCCCAAGCCATAAGACTCCTGAACAGCTTCTACCCCCAAGCCATAAGACTCCTGAACAGCTTCTACCCCCAAGCCATAAGACTCCTTAACAGCTTCTACCCCCCCAAGCCATAAGACTCCTGAACAGCTTCTATCCCCAAGCCATAAGGCTCCTGAACAGCTTCTATCCCCAAGCCATAAGGCTCCTGAACAATTAATAAAATGGCCACCCAGACTATTTACATTGTCTATTATCTATGCATAGTCTCTTTACTCCTACCTACATGTACAAATTACCTTCGCTAACCTGTACCCCCGCACATTGACTCGGTGCCGGTACCCCCTGTATATAGCCTCTGTATTGTTCTTTTATTTTGTTACTTTTTATTTATTTATTTATTTATTGTTTACATTGTAGAATAATAGTGAATATATCAAAACTATGACATTTACACATATGGAATCATGTAATAACCAAAAAAGTGTTAAACAAATCAAAATAGATTTTATATTTGAAATTCCTCAAAGTAGCCACCCTTTGCCTTGATGACAGCGAGGCACAGATCTGGGGAAGGGTATCAAAACATTTTTGCAGCATTGAAGGTCCCCAAGAACACAAGAATGGGAGAAACTCCCCAAACACAGGTGTGCCAAGCTTGTAGCATCATACCCAAGATGACTCGAGGCTGTAATCGCTGCCAAAGGTGCTTCAACAAAGTACTGAGTAAAGGGTCTGAATACTGTTACATGTACATTTTATATATATATACACACTACCGGTCAAAGGTTTTAGAACACCTACTAATTCAAGGGTTTTTCTTTATTTTTTACTATTTTCTACATTGTAGAATAATAGTGAAGATATCAAAACTATGACATTTACACATATGGAATCATGTAGTAACCAAAAAAGTGTTAAACAAATCAAAATATTTTTTATATTTGAGTTGAGTTTATATTTTCTTCAAATAGCCACCTTTTGCCTTGATAACAGCTTTGCACACTCTTAGCATTCTCTCAACCAGCTTCATGAGGTAGTCATCTGGAATGCATTTTAGTTAACAGGTGTGCCTTCTTAAAAGTTAATTCGTGGAATGTCTTTCTTTCTTAATGCGTTTGAGCCAATCAGTTGCGTTGTGAAAAGGTAGGGGTGGTATACAGAAGATAGCCCTATTTGGTAAAAGATCAAGTCCATATTATGGCAAGAATACCTTATTATTATTATTATCTATCCTGATGCCTAGTCACTTTACCCTGCCTTCATGTACACATCTACCTCAAATACCTTATTATTAATATCTATCCTGATGCCAAGTCACTTTACCCTGCCTTCATGTACATACACTCAATGAGTATTTGGTAGCATTGCCTTTAAATTGTTTAACTTGGGTCAAACGTTTCGGGTAGCCTTCCACAAGCTTCCCACAATAAGTTGGGTGAATTTTGGCCCATTCCTCTTGACAGAGCTGGTGTAACTGAGTCAGGTTTGTAGGCCTCCTTGCTCGCACACACTTTTTCAGTTCTGCCCACACATTTCCTATAGGATTGAGGTTAGGGCTTTGTGATGGCCACTCCAATACCTTGACTTTGTTGTCCTTAAGCCATTTTGCCACAACTGTATGCTTGGGGTCATTGTTCATTTGGAAGATCCATTTGCAACCAAGCTTTAACATCCTGACTGATGTCTTGAGATGTTGCTTCTAAATATCCACATAATTTTCCTTCCTCATGATGCCCTCTATTTTGTGAAGTGCACCAGTCCCTCCTGCAGCAAAGCACCCCCACAGCATGATGCTGCCACCCCCGTGCTTCACGGTTGGGATGGTGTTCTTTGGCTTGCAAACATTCTCATTTTACCTCCAAACATAACGATGGTCATTATGGCCAAACAGTTATATTTTTGTTTCATCAGACCAGAGGACATTTCTCCAAAAAGTATGATCTTTGACCCCATGTGCAGTTGCAAACCGTAGTCTGGCTTTTGTATGGCGGTTTTGGAGCAGTGGCTTCTTCCTTGCTGAGCGGCCTTTCAGGTTATGTCGATATTGAACTCGTTTTACTGTGGATATAGATACTTTTGTACCTGTTTTCTCCAACATCTTCACAAGGTCCTTTGCTGTTGTTCTGGGATTGATTTGAACTTTTCGCACCAAAGTACATTCATCTCTAGGAGACAGAACGTGTCTCCTTCCTGAGCGGTATGACGGCTGCGTACAAATGTTTGTACAGATGAACGTGGTACCTTCAGGCGTTTGGAAATTGCTCCCAAGGATGAACCAGACTTGTGGAGGACTACCATTTATTTTCTGAGGTCTTTGCTGATTTATTTGGATTTTCCCATGATGTCAAGCAAAGAGGCACTGAGTTTGAAGGTAGGCCTTGAAATACATCCACAGGTACACCTCCAATTGACTCAAATTATGTCAATTAGCCTATCAGAAGCTTCTAAAGCCATGACATCATTTTCTGGAATTTTCCAAGCTATTTAAAGGCACAGTCAACTTAGTGTATGTAAACTTCTGACCCACTGGAATTGTGATTTTGTGAATTTTAAGTGAAATAATCTGTCTGTAAACAATTGTTGGAAAAATTACTTGTGTCATGCACAAAGTAGATGTCCTAACCGACTTGCCAAAACTATAGTTTGTTAACAAGACATTTGTGGAGTGGTTGAAAAACGAGTTTTA
>NC_059200.1:11878422-11993422 GCF_020615455.1 Coregonus clupeaformis | reverse complement strand
AATTTTGAATGACAGACAGAGACAATATGTGTCAATGTTGAATGACAGACAGAGACACTATGTATCAATGTTGAATGACAGACAGAGACACTATGTATAAATGTTGAATGACAGATAGACATACTATCTATCAATGTTGAATGACAGACAGAGACACTATGTATCAATGTTGAATGACAGACATACATACTATGTATCAATGTTGAATGACATACTGAGAGTATATGTGTCAATGTTGAATGACAGACAGAGACACTATGTATCAATGTTGAATGACAGACAGAGACACTATGTATCAATGTTGAATGACAGACAGAGACAATATGTGTCAATGTTGAATGACAGACAGAGATACTATGTATCAATGTTGAATGACAGACAGCGACACTATGTATCAATGTTGAATGACAGACAGAGACAATATGTATCAATGTTGAATGACAGACAGAGACACTATGTACCAATGTTGAATGACAGACAGAGATACTATGTATCAATGTTGAATGACAGACAGAGACACTATGTATCAATGTTGAATGACAGACAGAGACACTATGTATCAATGTTGAATGACAGACAGAGACAATATGTATCAATGTTGAATGACAGACAGAGACACTATGTACCAATGTTGAATGACAGACAGAGATACTATGTATCAATGTTGAATGACAGACAGCGACACTATGTATCAACATTGAAAGACAGAGACACTATGTATCAATGTTGAATGACAGACAGAGACACTATGTATCAATGTTGAATGACAGACAGAGACACTATGTATCAATGTTGAAAGACAAAGACACTATGTATCAATGTTGAATGACAGACAGATACACTATGTATCAATGTTGAATGACAGACAGATACACTATGTATCAATGTTGAATGACAGACAGAGACACTATGTATCAATGTTGAAAGACAGATACACTATGTATCAATGTTGAATGACAGACAGAGACACTATGTATCAATGTTGAATGACAGACAGAGACACTATGTATCAATGTTGAAAGACAAAGACATTATGTATCAATTTTGAATGACAGACAGAGACAATATGTGTCAATGTTGAATGACAGACAGAGACACTATGTATCAATGTTGAATGACAGACAGAGACACTATGTATCAATGTTGAAAGACAGATACACTATGTATCAATGTTGAATGACAGACAGAGACACTATGTATCAATGTTGAATGACAGACAGAGACACTATGTATCAATTTTGAAAGACTAAGACACTATGTATCAATTTTGAATGACAGACAGAGACAATATGTGTCAATGTTGAATGACAGACAGAGACACTATGTATCAATGTTGAATGACAGACAGAGACACTATGTATCAATGTTGAATGACAGACAGAGACACTATGTATCAATGTTGAATGACAGACATATATACTATGTATCAATGTTGAATGACAGACAGAGACACTATGTATCAATGTTGAATGACAGACAGAGATAATATGTATCAATGTTGAATTACAGACAGAGATACTATGTATCAATGTTGAATGACAGACAGAGACACTATGTATCAATGTTGAATGACAGACAGAGACACTATGTATCAATGTTGAATGACAGACAGAGACACTATGTATCAATGTTGAATGACAGACAGAGACAATATGTATCAATGTTGAATGACAGACAGAGACACTATGTACCAATGTTGAATGACAGACAGAGATACTATGTATCAATGTTGAATGACAGACAGCGACACTATGTATCAACATTGAAAGACAGAGACACTATGTATCAATGTTGAATGACAGACAGAGACACTATGTATCAATGTTGAATGACAGACAGAGACACTATGTATCAATGTTGAAAGACAAAGACACTATGTATCAATGTTGAATGACAGACAGATACACTATGTATCAATGTTGAATGACAGACAGATACACTATGTATCAATGTTGAATGACAGACAGAGACACTATGTATCAATGTTGAAAGACAGATACACTATGTATCAATGTTGAATGACAGACAGAGACACTATGTATCAATGTTGAATGACAGACAGAGACACTATGTATCAATGTTGAAAGACAAAGACATTATGTATCAATTTTGAATGACAGACAGAGACAATATGTCAATGTTGAATGACAGACAGAGACACTATGTATCAATGTTGAATGACAGACAGAGACACTATGTATCAATGTTGAAAGACAGATACACTATGTATCAATGTTGAATGACAGACAGAGACACTATGTATCAATGTTGAATGACAGACAGAGACACTATGTATCAATTTTGAAAGACTAAGACACTATGTATCAATTTTGAATGACAGACAGAGACAATATGTGTCAATGTTGAATGACAGACAGAGACACTATGTATCAATGTTGAATGACAGACAGAGACACTATGTATCAATGTTGAATGACAGACAGAGACACTATGTATCAATGTTGAATGACAGACATATATACTATGTATCAATGTTGAATGACAGACAGAGACACTATGTATCAATGTTGAATGACAGACAGAGATAATATGTATCAATGTTGAATTACAGACAGAGATACTATGTATCAATGTTGAATGACAGACAGAGACACTATGTATCAATGTTGAATGACAGACAGAGACACTATGTATCAATGTTGAATGACAGACAGAGACACTATGTATCAATTTTGAAAGACTAAGACACTATGTATCAATTTTGAATGACAGACAGAGACAATATGTATCAATGTTGAATGACAGACAGAGACACTATGTATCAATGTTGAATGACAGACAGAGACACTATGTATCAATTTTGAAAGACTAAGACACTATGTATCAATTTTGAATGACAGACAGAGACAATATGTGTCAATGTTGAATGACAGACAGAGACACTATGTATCAATGTTGAATGACAGACAGAGACACTATGTATAAATGTTGAATGACAGATAGACATACTATCTATCAATGTTGAATGACAGACAGAGACACTATGTATCAATGTTGAATGACAGACATACATACTATGTATCAATGTTGAATGACATACTGAGAGTATATGTGTCAATGTTGAATGACAGACAGAGACACTATGTATCAATGTTGAATGACAGACAGAGACACTATGTATCAATGTTGAATGACAGACAGAGACAATATGTGTCAATGTTGAATGACAGACAGAGATACTATGTATCAATGTTGAATGACAGACAGCGACACTATGTATCAATGTTGAATGACAGACAGAGACAATATGTATCAATGTTGAATGACAGACAGAGACACTATGTACCAATGTTGAATGACAGACAGAGATACTATGTATCAATGTTGAATGACAGACATAGACACTATGTATCAATGTTGAATGACAGACAGAGACACTATGTATCAATGTTGAATGACAGACAGAGACAATATGTATCAATGTTGAATGACAGACAGAGACACTATGTACCAATGTTGAATGACAGACAGAGATACTATGTATCAATGTTGAATGACAGACAGCGACACTATGTATCAACATTGAAAGACAGAGACACTATGTATCAATGTTGAATGACAGACAGAGAGCACTATGTATCAATGTTGAATGACAGACAGAGACACTATGTATCAATGTTGAAAGACAAAGACACTATGTATCAATGTTGAATGACAGACAGATACACTATGTATCAATGTTGAATGACAGACAGATACACTATGTATCAATGTTGAATGACAGACAGAGACACTATGTATCAATGTTGAAAGACAGATACACTATGTATCAATGTTGAATGACAGACAGAGACACTATGTATCAATGTTGAATGACAGACAGAGACACTATGTATCAATGTTGAAAGACAAAGACATTATGTATCAATTTTGAATGACAGACAGAGACAATATGTGTCAATGTTGAATGACAGACAGAGACACTATGTATCAATGTTGAATGACAGACAGAGACACTATGTATCAATGTTGAAAGACAGATACACTATGTATCAATGTTGAATGACAGACAGAGACACTATGTATCAATGTTGAATGACAGACAGAGACACTATGTATCAATTTTGAAAGACTAAGACACTATGTATCAATTTTGAATGACAGACAGAGACAATATGTGTCAATGTTGAATGACAGACAGAGACACTATGTATCAATGTTGAATGACAGACAGAGACACTATGTATCAATGTTGA
This sequence comes from Coregonus clupeaformis, assembly GCF_020615455.1. Classification (NCBI taxonomy): domain Eukaryota; kingdom Metazoa; phylum Chordata; class Actinopteri; order Salmoniformes; family Salmonidae; genus Coregonus; species Coregonus clupeaformis. Next base: position 11,989,205 of record NC_059200.1, on the reverse strand, counting down.
ATGACAGACAGAGACACTATGTATCAATGTTGAATGACAGACATATATACTATGTATCAATGTTGAATGACAGACAGAGACACTATGTATCAATGTTGAATGACAGACAGAGATAATATGTATCAATGTTGAATTACAGACAGAGATACTATGTATCAATGTTGAATGACAGACAGAGACACTATGTATCAATGTTGAATGACAGACAGAGACACTATGTATCAATGTTGAATGACAGACAGAGACACTATGTATCAATGTTGAATGACAGACAGAGACAATATGTATCAATGTTGAATGACAGACAGAGACACTATGTACCAATGTTGAATGACAGACAGAGATACTATGTATCAATGTTGAATGACAGACAGCGACACTATGTATCAACATTGAAAGACAGAGACACTATGTATCAATGTTGAATGACAGACAGAGACACTATGTATCAATGTTGAATGACAGACAGAGACACTATGTATCAATGTTGAAAGACAAAGACACTATGTATCAATGTTGAATGACAGACAGATACACTATGTATCAATGTTGAATGACAGACAGATACACTATGTATCAATGTTGAATGACAGACAGAGACACTATGTATCAATGTTGAAAGACAGATACACTATGTATCAATGTTGAATGACAGACAGAGACACTATGTATCAATGTTGAATGACAGACAGAGACACTATGTATCAATGTTGAAAGACAAAGACATTATGTATCAATTTTGAATGACAGACAGAGACAATATGTGTCAATGTTGAATGACAGACAGAGACACTATGTATCAATGTTGAATGACAGACAGAGACACTATGTATCAATGTTGAAAGACAGATACACTATGTATCAATGTTGAATGACAGACAGAGACACTATGTATCAATGTTGAATGACAGACAGAGACACTATGTATCAATTTTGAAAGACTAAGACACTATGTATCAATTTTGAATGACAGACAGAGACAATATGTGTCAATGTTGAATGACAGACAGAGACACTATGTATCAATGTTGAATGACAGACAGAGACACTATGTATCAATGTTGAATGACAGACAGAGACACTATGTATCAATGTTGAATGACAGACATATATACTATGTATCAATGTTGAATGACAGACAGAGACACTATGTATCAATGTTGAATGACAGACAGAGATAATATGTATCAATGTTGAATTACAGACAGAGATACTATGTATCAATGTTGAATGACAGACAGAGACACTATGTATCAATGTTGAATGACAGACAGAGACACTATGTATCAATGTTGAATGACAGACAGAGACACTATGTGTCAATGTTGAATGACAGACAGAGACACTATGTATCAATGTTGAATGACAGACAGAGACACTATGTATCAATGTTGAGTCACAGACAGAGACACTATGTATCAATGTTGAATGTCAGACAGAGACACTATGTATCAATGTTGAATTACAGACAGAGACACTATGTATCAATGTTGAATGACAGAGACACTATGTATCAATGTTGAGTCACAGACAGAGACACTATGTATCAATGTTGAATGACAGACAGAGACACTACGTATCAATGTTGAATGACAGACAGAGACACTATGTATCAATGTTGAATGACAGAGACACTATGTATCAATGTTGAATGACAGACAGAGACACTATGTATCAATGTTGAATGACAGAAAGAGACACTATGTATCAATGTTGAGTCACAGACAGAGACATTATGTATCAATGTTGAATGACAGACAGAGACACTATGTATCAATGTTGAGTCACAGACAGAGACATTATGTATCAATGTTGAATGACAGACAGAGACACTATGTATCAATGTTGAATGACAGACAGAGACACTATGTATCAATGTTGAATGACAGACAGAGACATTATGTATCAATGTTGAATGACAGACAGAGACACTATGTATTAATGTTGAATGACAGACAGAGACACTAAAAGCATTGTATTTGGGTCAAATCATTCACTAAACCCTAAACCTCAACTACATCTTGTAATAAATAATGTGGAAATTGAGCAAGTTGAGGAGACTAAACTGCTTGGAGTAACCCTGGATTGTAAACTGTCATGGTCAAAACATATTGATACAACAGTAGCTAAGATGGGGAGAAGTCTGTCCATAATAAAGCGCTGCTCTGCCTTCTTAACAACACTATCAACAAGGCAGGTCCTACAGGCCCTAGTTTTGTCGCACCTGGACTTCTGTTCAGTCGTGTGGTCAGGTGCCACAAAGAGGGGCTTGGGAAAATTGCAGTTGGCTCAGAACAGGGCAGCAAGGCTGGCCCTTAAAAGTACATGGAGAGCTAACATTAATGACATGCATGTAAATCTCTCCTGGCTCAGAGTGGAGGAGAGATTGACTTCATCACTGCTTGTTTTTGTAAGAGGTGTTGACAAGCTGAATGTACCGAGCTGTCTGTTTAAACTACTATCATACAGCTCGGAAACCTATGCATACCCCACAAGACATGCCACCAGAGGTCTCTTCACATCACCAAGTCCAGAACAGACTATGGGAGGCGCACAGTACTACATAGAGCCATGACTACATGGAACTCTATTCCACATCAGGTAACTGATGCCAGCAGTAGAATCAGATTTTAAAAAACTGTTAAAAATACACCTTATGGAACAACGGGGACTGTGAAGAGACCAACACAAGGGTATAGACACATGCATACGCACACATTGTAATATTGTTGTATGGTGGTATTATACATTTTGTATTGTAGATAGGTAGTGGTGTAATAATGTTATATGATGTCCTGTTTTACATTTAGTTTTATATGTAATATAAGTGCTTTAAAATGTTTGGACCCCAGGAAGAGTAGCTGCTGCCTTGGCAGGAACTAATGGGGATCTATAATAAACACCAGGAAGAGTAGCTGCTGCCTTGGCAGGAACTAATGGGGATCCATAATAAACCCCAGGAAGAGTAGCTGCTGCCTTGGCAGGAACTAATGGGGATCCATAATAAACCCCAGGAAGAGTAGCTGCTGCCTTGGCAGGAACTAATGGGGATCCATAATAAACCCCAGGAAGAGTAGCTGCTGCCTTGGCAGGAACTAATGGGGATCCATAATAAACCCCAGGAAGAGTAGCTGCTGCCTTGGCAGGAACTAATGGGGATCCATAATAAACCCCAGGAAGAGTAGCTGCTGCCTTGGCAGGAACTAATGGGGATCCATAATAAACCCCAGGAAGAGTAGCTGCTGCCTTGGCAGGAACTAATGGGGATCTATAACAAATACAAATACTATGTTGCTCTGTCTGTCTGCGTGCTACGTGTTGCTTGTTTTATGATTCTCTGTCTGCGTGCTACGTGTTGCTTGTTCTATGTTTCTCTGTCTGTGTGTTATGTGTTGCTTGTCCTATTTTTCTCTTTCTGTGTGTTACGTGTTGCTTGTTTTATGTTGCTGTCTGTCTGTCTGCATGCTACGTGTTGCTTGTTCTATGTTGCTCTGTCTGCATGCTACGTGTTGCTTGTCCTATGTTTCTCTTTCTGCGTGCTATGTGTTGCTTGTTCTATGTTGCTCTGTCTGTCTGTGTGTTACGTGTTGCTTGTTCTATGTTTCTCTGTCTGTCTGCGTGCTACGTGTTGCTTGTCCTATGTTTCTCTGTCTGTGTGCTATATGTTGCTTATTCTATGTTGCTCTGTCTGCGTGTTACGTGTTGCTTGTCCTATGTTTCTCTGTCTGTGTGCTATATGTTGCTTATTCTATGTTGCTCTGTCTGCGTGTTACGTGTTGCTTGTTCTATGTTTCTCTGTCTGTCTGCGTGCTACGTGTTGCTTGTCCTATGTTTCTCTGTCTGCGTGCTACGTGTTACTTGTCCTATGTTTCTCTGTCTGCGTGTTATTTGTTGCTTGTCCTATGTTGCTCTGTCTGCGTGTTACGTGTTGCTTGTTCTATGTTTCTCTGTCTGTCTGCGTGCTACGTGTTGCTTGTCCTATGTTTCTCTGTCTGCGTGCTACGTGTTACTTGTCCTATGTTTCTCTGTCTGCGTGTTATTTGTTGCTTGTCCTATGTTTCTCTGTCTGTGTGCTACGTGTTGCTTGTCCTATGTTGCTCTGTCTGTGTGTTACATGTTGCTTGTCCTATTTTTCTCTGTCTGTGTGTTACATGTTGCTTGTTCTATGTTTCTCTGTCTGTCTGCATGCTATGTGTTGCTTGTCCTATGTTTCTCTGTCTGCGTGCTACGTGTTGCTTGTCCTATGTTTCTCTGTCTGCGTGCGTCGCTTGTCCTATGTTTCTCTGTCTGCGTGCTACGTGTTGCTTGTCCTATGTTTCTCTGTCTGCGTGCTACGTGTTGCTTGTCCTATGTTGCTCTGTCTTCGTGGTACGTGTTGCTTGTCCTATGTTTCTCTGTCTGCGTGCTACGTGTTGCTTGTCCTATGTTGCTCTGTCTTCGTGGTATGTGTTGCTTGTTCTATGTTTCTCTGTCTGTCTGTGTGTTACATGTTGCTTGTTCTATGTTTTTCTGTCTGTCTGCGTGCTACGTGTTGCTTGTCCTATGTTGCTCTGTCTGCGTGCTACGTGTTGCTTGTCCTATGTTTCTCTGTCTGCATGCTATGTGTTGCTTGTCCTATGTTGCTCTGTCTGCGTGCTACGTGTTGCTTGTCCTATGTTTCTCTGTCTGCATGCTACGTGTTGCTTGTCCTATGTTGCTCTGTCTGCGTGCTACGTGTTGCTTGTCCTATGTTTCTCTGTCTGCGTGCTACGTGTTGCTTGTCCTATGTTGCTCTGTCTGTCTATGTGTTACATGTTGCTTGTTCTATGTTGCTCTGTCTGCGTGCTACGTGTTGCTTGTTCTATGTTTCTCTGTCTGTCTGTGTGTTACATGTTGCTTGTTCTATGTTGCTCTGTCTGCGTGCTACGTGTTGCTTGTCCTATGTTTCTCTATCTGCGTGCTACGTGTTGCTTGTCCTATGTTGCTCTGTCTGTCTGTGTGTTACATGTTGCTTGTTCTATGTTGCTCTGTCTGCGTGCTACGTGTTGCTTGTTCTATGTTTCTCTGTCTGTCTGCGTGCTACGTGTTGCTTGTTCTATGTTTCTCTGTCTGTCTGTGTGTTACATGTTGCTTGTTCTATGTTTCTCTGTCTGTCTGCATGCTATGTGTTTATTGTCCTATGTTTCTCTGTCTGCGTGCTACGTGTTGCTTGTCCTATGTTTCTCTGTCTGCATGCTATGTGTTGCTTGTCCTATGTTTCTCTGTCTGTGTGCTATATGTTGCTTATTCTATGTTGCTCTGTCTGCGTGCTACGTGTTGCTTGTTTTATGATTCTCTGTCTGCGTGCTACGTGTTGCTTGTCCTATGTTTCTCTGTCTGCATGCTACGTGTTGCTTGTCCTATGTTGCTCTGTCTGCGTGCTACGTGTTGCTTGTCCTATGTTTCTCTGTCTGCGTGCTACGTGTTGCTTGTCCTATGTTGCTCTGTCTGTCTGTGTGTTACATGTTGCTTGTTCTATGTTTCTCTGTCTGTCTGCATGCTACGTGTTGCTTGTCCTATGTTTCTCTGTCTGCATGCTATGTGTTGCTTGTCCTATGTTTCTCTGTCTGCGTCCTATGTTGCTTTGCATGTTGCTCACTGCTCATTGTTTGTCTGTATTGTTTTTGTGATCGTTTTTAATAACCTGCCCAGTGACTAATGGCTGGCTAAAACCACCGCTTTTCCTGAGACGTTGAGACACACACACACACACACACACACACACACACACACACACACACACACCACACACACATACAGACACAAGCTATGGCCACGTCTCTCTGAATGCAGCCTAGCTATGGCTCTGAGCTTCTGGCTGAAAAAATAAAATAATTATATTAATTCAGCGGCCCATAAATGGACTTCACAAGACAACCCCTCCCCCCTACACTGTCACTACTAACCCCTAACCCCCCAGCCTCCCAGATCCCCAGCCCCCACCCTTTGTTGCTGTAAATCCATTCATCTCCTTCAGGCTGACTCAGACCCCTAGATACCAAGGAGGGGCAGTTAGTTAGTTCGGGGCAAAGGGGCAGTTTCTGGAGGTGGACATTCCATGCTATTGTTATATTAGATGTGTCTGACAGTTTACCAACAGCCTCACCATATGTTAGATTAATAAACTAAGGTGATACAAGATCCAAGTTATTTTAAGATGCCAACAACATCCCTTTAACATGTCATGACAGTTCAACATCATATCAACTTGCCACACTGCGTTGATAGGTAGTCTTCTTCAGCTAGTAGCAGTGTGACATTATTCTATCAGTCAACCTTCATTTATATTGACAATCAAGAAGTACAGTGTACAAAACATTAAGAACACCTTCTCTTTCCATGACATAGACTGACCAGGTGAATCCAGGTGAAAGCTATGATCTCTTATTGATGTGACTTGTTTAATCCAGATGAAGGGGAAGAGACGGGTTAAAGGAGGATGTTTAATCCTTGAGACAGTTGAGACAAATTAACATTTTACTTTAATGTTGAAACTGACTTTTTCCCTCACCGGTTTTCCGTTAAAAACAAAAGAAAAAAACAAAATTCCACTTCAATTTACAGAATAATGATCCTCCTACATATGTAGGCACTCTAGGACCGGAAGTTACCATGGCAACGAGGTTATATCTACTGCAACCATTTACAATGAAGTTATATCTACTGCAACCATTTACAATGAGGTTATATCTACTGCAACCATTTACAATGAGGTTATATCTACTGCAACCATTTACAATGAGGTTATATCTACTGCAACCATTTACAATGAAGTTATATCTACTGCAACCATTTACAATGAAGTTATATCTACTGCAACCATTTACAATGAGGTTATATCTACTGCAACCATTTACAGACATAGAACGCAACTACAGTAACGTTTCAATAGCGACAACTGATAACTTTTCAGACAATTTAAAAAAGTACTGCATCAGGTCTGTACCTTTTCAGACAGTAGAATTCTGCTCTGGCGTAAAATGTTCTGTATGGTTTCGGTGACAACATAAAATGCTGCTGATTGATCTGCTGCTGTGGTGTTTGTTATGGTATGGTAGCTAGATGTGTTTTATTTCTATTAAATGTCTTGGTAAGTCATGGTATTTAACAAACGTTAAAGTACTTATTTTTTTAGGAGAGAGTGGTCTGTGTGCAGGCAAGCAGGCGGCGCACAGCAGCTCGAGAGAATTTGATTGACAGTTCTGGTTGCCTAGTGATGAAGCAGCATTCCTTGACAGTAAAATGTCAGTTCATATCACCAGAGAAGGTTTTATGTCATAGTGTAGGCCTACCCTAACAGACAGACAGACAGACAGACAGACAGACAGACAGACAGACAGACAGACTTGCTGTAGCCAAGGGGCCACATTCCAGTATGTCTGAAAAGCATAATAGATACAAGCTACCGGTAGCCTGCTGTTATTTCATATGAGCCAAAGCAGGCTACCCTGTGCTGGCAAGACTGGCCCGAAGACATTGGTGAATAGGCTAGGATATTCTACACACAACAGACCGAAGACAGAACACACACCGGCATCATTAGGGAAGAGAGAGAGCAGGCAGAACAGTGTGAGGAGAGAGAGGAGAGAGAGGAGAGGAAGAGGAGAGAAATAAGAGAAAGGAGAGAGGAGAGGAAGAGGAGATAAGAGAACGAGGAAAGAGAGGAGAGATAGATAGAGAGAGAGAGAGAGAGAGAGAGAGAGAGAGAGAGAGAGAGAGAGAGAGAGAGAGAGAGAGAGAGAGAGAGAGAGAGAGAGAGAGCAGATGAGCTCCCGCATTTTTCAGCATGTTTTTTAAAAATATTAATTTAAAGTGTTACATACACAGGATACTACCCTCCACAACATAACCTACAACCTGATTTTGGACAAAATTACCTGGATGGATTCCTACTACCAGAGATCCAATCTATACAGCAAATGATCTGCCAAACAACAGAAGCCTGAAAACACCATCCAACCTGGAATTGGGTGAGTAATGTTTAGTCTGAAAACACCATCCAACCTGGAATTGGGTGAGTAATGTTTAGTCTGAAAACACCATCCAACCTGGAATTGGGTGAGTAATGTTTAGTCTGAAAACACCACCCAACCTGGAACTGGGTGAGTAATGTTTAGTCTGAAAACACCATCCAACCTGGAACTGGGTGAGTCATGTTTAGTCTGAAAACACCATCCAACCTGGAACTGGGTGAGTCATGTTTAGTCTGAAGCTACTTTTACAACCAAGAAGAAAAATACACTACAATTATATATTTCACTTTATAAGGACTGAAGGCTATGTTAAGGCTACCAAGCTTGCTAGGACAGTATATCTGACAGCAACTTCAATTAGCACTGAGGTGTGAAGAGAGGTGTCGAAGCCCTTGAGCCCAACGATGGCAGGAGAGTTCCACAGCCTACGTCAACCAAATGCAGAGGCCTTTGAAGCCCCCTCCCGCTGCTCAGAGGTTATTAGCATACAGTACCCTCTGGATGTAAAAAATTATATAATGCACGAAAAGAGTACAAAAATAACCTCCTTATGGAAAATCAAGAAACAATTTTTGCTGACTATTATAAAAATGGTAACATAAGCAACTTAATCTTCCACACAGACCATCCCCTGGCATGGCACAGTGCTATATTAATACACTACCCCTCTGTGAAGAAGGGGGGTGTTAGCGATGGGTGGAAACTCAGCATACTAGACAATGAGGACTCTGAGTCAGCCAATATACGGTAAATCTCTACAAGTCTGGAACAATATTGGTACAGGGCAACCCCAAACAATTCCAGCTGGGCTTTCACATAACCAAATAAATAGCTGAGCAGGAGAAGCTCTCCCTTGAGAAAGATACTCCCACCCCTAGCGAGTCAGAACAGACCTCTTCATTATATAACCAAACAGACAAGCAACCCCAAGCGGAAAGTCAACTTCCCAGCACAGAGTACTACTCCCTCATTGAAATGAAGGATAAATTCACCCAGCTGGAGGTAAGGCAGGTGGAGCTGGAACAGCAGGTGAACACACTCCAATCAGCACAGACCCAGACAACAGTCCAGCACAACAACACCCCCTTAACTAGACCTGGAGAGCTGCAGGTAGAGAGAGACATGTCTGCACTCTGGACTGTGGTGAGACAACATCAACAGGAGAAAGAGCAGGAGCAGGAGAAGAACAGAGCACTAGAGGAGAGGATCAGAGTGCTGGAGGAGAAGGTGAGAACGATGACGGGTGTCAGAGAACAACCCATTAGAGAGCTGGCCACCCCCGCAGAGAAGCCAGGAGAACAGCCCACCTCAGATCCTGGCCAAAGTCTCGACATCACAGCCGGACAAACGAATGAAGAACCCCAAGCCCAGCGGACCCCAACCCCTCTGAGCACCCCCCTGTCAGCCACCCTGATAGCCCTCATGACGACCCCCCCACACCCACTGAGGACATACACAAGCCACAGATTGTGCTCCTTATGGACTCAAATGGGAAATACATACAAGAAAATAAACTTTTTCCCAAACACAGTGTCTAAACTCTGGTGTCCAAACACCCAGCGCGCCCTAGACCTTCTGTCTGAGGACCAACTAGGGTCACCCAGCTACATAATAATACACACAGGCACAAACGACCTGAGAACACAGCAGGAAAGGGTGGCCACATCACTCAAGGGAGTGATAGAAACTTCTACTTTCCCCAACGCACAAGTGGTTATCTCAACCCTGCTACCACGAAAAGACTTACACCCTGCTACCATACAGCGGGTAAACACAAGTATTTCCTGTGACTGTGCCTCAAAACCAAATGTCTACCTGGCCCACCACTCCACCCTGGACGTGAACAGCCTTTATGACCAGTCTACTTGAACAGAGCAATACTCAATCATTTGGCATCAAAGCCAAAGGAACTGAATAATATTAAGAAATACTATAGATGCAAGGAAAGTAGTGTCGAAACCTACCAAAAAACTATTAGGCAACAACAAATCCAATCTCTTTTAGACAACTTCCTGGACAAAATGTTTCACTGTAATAGTGAAGGTGTAAACTTGGCAGGAGAAAACCTAAACAGTACATTTGACCTCTCAGCTTCCCTATCAAATCTAAAAATGTCTACCAGAAAACCAAAGAAAATTAACACCAATGACAAATAGTTTGATGAAGAATGCAAAAACCTAAGAAAGAAATTGAGAAACCTATCCAACCAAAAACATAGAAACCCAGAAAACCTGAGCCTACTCCTTCACTACGGTGAATCACTAAAACAATACAAAAATACACTATGGAAAAATAAGGAACAGCACGTCAGAAATCAGCTCAACGAAATTAAAGAATCCATAGAATCTAACCACTTCTGGGAAAATTGGAAAACACTAAACAAACAACACAAAGAGTTATCTATCCAAAATGGAGATGTATGGGTAAACCACTTCTCCAATCTTTTTGGCCCTTTCAAAAAGAACAAACAGCTAACACATAGACATCATCAAACACAAATCTTAGAATCAACTATTAAAGACTACCACTGGATTCTCCAATTACATTGAATGAACTACAGGACAAAATACAAACCCTCCAACCCAAAAAGGCCTGTGGTGTTGATGGTATCCTCAATGAAATGATAAAATATACAAACACAAATTCCAATTGGCTATACTTAAACTCTTTAACATCATCCTTAGCTCTGGCATCTTCCCCAATATTTGGAACCAAGGACTGATCACCCCAATCCACAAAAGTGGAGACACATTTGACCCAACAACTGTGGGATATGCGTCAACAGCAACCTTGGGAAAATCCTCTGCATTATCATTAACAGCAGACTCGTACATTTCCTCAGTGAAAACAATGTACTGAGCAAATGTCAAATTGGCTTTTTACCAAATTACTGTATGACAGACCACGTATTCACCCTGCACACCCTAATTGACAAACAAACAAACCAAAACAAAGGCAAAGTCTTCTCATACTTTGTTGAATTCCAAAAAGCTTTTGACTCAATTTGGCAGGAGGGTCTGCTAAACAAATTGATGGAAAGTGGAGTTGGGGGGAAAACATTATAAAATCAATTTACACAACACAAAAAATATATATATATATATATCAACAAATTGGCGAGGGCACTAAAACAGTCTGCAGCACCCAGCCTCACCCTACTAGAATCTGAAGTCAAATGTCTACTGTTTGCTGATGATCTGGTGCTTCTGTCACCAACCAAGGAGGGCCTACAGCAGCACCTAGATCTTCTGCACAGATTCTGTCAGACCTGGGCCCTGACAGTAAATCTCAGTATGACAAAAATAATGGTTTCCAAAAAAATGTCCAGATGCCAGGACCACAAATACAAATTCCATCTAGACACGGTTGCCCTAGAGCACACAAAATAATATACATACCCCGGCCTAAACATCAGCACCACAGGTAACTTCCACAAAGCTGTGAATGATCTGAGAGACAAGGCAAGAAGGGCCTTCTATGCCATCAAAAGGAACATAACATTTGACATACCAATTAGGATCTGGCTAAAAATACTTGGATCAGTTATAGAACCCATTGCCCTTTATGGTCAGTTATAGAACCCATTGCCCTTTATGGTCAGTTATAGAACCCATTGCCCTTTATGGTCAGTTATAGAACCCATTGCCCTTTATGGTTGTGAGGTCTGGGATCCGCTAAGCAACCAATAATTCACAAAATTGGACAAACACCAAAATTCGACTCCGCATGCAGAATTCTGCAAAACTATCCTCCGTTTACAATGTAAAACACCAAATAATGCATGCAGAGCAGATTTGGGCCGATAACAGCTAATTATCAAAATCCAGAAAAGAGCTGTTAAATTCTACAACCACCTAAAAGGAAGTGATTCCCAAACCTTCCATAACAATGCCATCACCTACAGAGAGATGAACCTGGAGAAGAGTCCCCTAAGCAAGCTGGTCCTGGGGCTCTGTTCACAAACACAAACAGACCCCACAGAGCCCCAGGGCAGCAACACAATTAGACCCAACCAAATCATGAGAAAACAAAAAGATAATTACTTGACACATTGTAAAGAATTTACAAAAAACAGAGCAAACTAGAATGCTATTTGGCCCTAAACAGAGAGTACACAGTGGCAGAACACCTGACCACTGTGACTGACCCAAACTTAAGGAAATATTTAACTATGTACAGACTCAGTGAGCATAGCCTTGCTATTGAGAAAGGCCGCCATAGGCAGACCTGGATCTCAAGAGGAGACAGGCTATGTGCACACTGCCCACAAAATGAGGTGGAAACTGAGCTGCACTTCCTAACCTCCTGTGAAATGTATGACCATATTAGAGACACATATTTCCCTCAGATTACACAGACCCACAAAGAATTCGAAAAACAAATCCAATTTTGATGAACTCCCATATCTACTGGGTGAAATACCACAGTGTGCAATCACAGCAGCAATATTTGTGACCTGTTGCCACAAGAAAAGGGCAACCAGTGAAGAACTAAGACAAATGTAAATACAACCCATATTTATGTTTATTTATTTTCCTTTTTGTACTTTAACTATTTGCACATCATTACAACACTGTATATAGACATAATATGACATTTGAAATGTCTATCTTTTTGGGGGACTTTTCTGGACTTTTTGTTTCCTATCTACTTCACTTGCTTTGGCAAAGTAAACATATGTTTCCCATGCCAATAAAGCCCCTTAAATTGAATTGAGAGCAAGCAGGACAGTGTGAGGAGAGAGAGGAGAGAGAGGAGAGAGGAGAGAGAGGAGAGAGAGAGAGAGAGAGAGAGAGAGAGGAGAGAGAGAGAGAGGAGAGATAGAGGAGAGAGAGAGAGAGAGAGAGAGAGAGAGAGAGAGAGAGAGAGAGAGAGAGAGAGAGAGAGAGAGAGAGAGAGAGAGAGAGAGAGGGAGAGAGAGAGAGAGAGAGAGAGAGAGAGAGAGAGAGGAGACAGGACAGTGTGAGGAGAGAGGAGAGAGAGGAGAGAGAGGAGAGAGAGAGAGAGAGAGAGAGAGAGAGAGAGAGAGAGAGAGAGAGAGAGAGAGAGAGAGAGAGAGAGAGAGAGAGGAGAGAGAGGAGAGAGAAAGGAGAGAGAGGAGAGAGAGGAGAGAGAGAGCAGGCAGGACAGTGTGAGGAGAGAGAGTTTTTTGCATGCCTTGCAAATTCACCAAGTATTCTGAAGTTGGCCACTTCTTCTCAGTTTTCTTTTAATTACACAACTTCCCCAGGCCTTCATAGCCTGTTGGCTATAACACAGAAAATAATATGTTTTGTGATAACTGAACTGTAATTTTAATTAAGTGAAAAAAATTGTTTTCGGTTAGGGATTTTTCTTAACGTTAAGAATCCCAACACCTCTAATTGAGACGTATTGTGTATGTTTGACATTCAGAAATATTTAAGTCCCTTTGAACGGAGTATGGTATGAGTCAAGAACTGCAATACTGCTGGGTTTTTCAACACTCAACAGTTTCCCGTGTGTATTAAGAATGGTCCACCACCCAAAGGACATCCAGCCAACTGGACACAACTGTGGGAAGCATTGGAGTCAACATGGGCCAGCATCCATCCTAAGTTGAATGCACCAATTTGTAAGTCGCTCTGGATAAGAGCGTCTGCTAAATGACTTAAATGTAAAAGGTAAATGAATACTTGAACGACACCTTATGGAGTCCATGCCGCGTGTGTATGTGTGTGTGTGTGTGTGTGTGTGGGGGGGGTTAGGAAGGTGTTCCTAATGTTTGGTATACTCAGTGTATAGTGTGTGGGGGGGTTAGGAAGGTGTTCCTAATGTTTGGTATACTCAGTGTATAGTGTGTGTGGGGGGGTTAGGAAGGTGTTCCTAATGTTTGGTATACTCAGTGTATAGTGTGTGGGGGGGTTAGGAAGGTGTTCCTAATGTTTGGTATACTCAGTGTATAGTGTGTGGGGGGGGTTAGGAAGGTGTTCCTAATGTTTGGTATACTCAGTGTATAGTGTGTGGGGGGGGTTAGGAAGGTGTTCCTAATGTTTGGTATACTCAGTGTATAGTGTGTGGGGGGGGTTAGGAAGGTGTTCCTAATGTTTGGTATACTCAGTGTATAGTGTGTGGGGGTTAGGAAGGTGTTCCTAATGTTTGGTATACTCAGTGTATAGTGTGTGGGGGGGTTAGGAAGGTGTTCCTAATGTTTGGTATACTCAGTGTATAGTGTGGGGGGGGTTAGGAAGGTGTTCCTAATGTTTGGTATACTCAGTGTATAGTGTGTGGGGGGGGTTAGGAAGGTGTTCCTAATGTTTGGTATACTCAGTGTATAGTGTGTGGGGGGGGTTAGGAAGGTGTTCCTAATGTTTGGTATACTCAGTGTATAGTGTGTGGGGGGGGGGGTAGGAAGGTGTTCCTAATGTTTGGTATACTCAGTGTATAGTGTGTGGGGGGTTAGGAAGGTGTTCCTAATGTTTGGTATACTCAGTGTATAGTGTGTGTGGGGGGGGTTAGGAAGGTGTTCCTAATGTTTGGTATACTCAGTGTATAGTGTGTGGGGGGGTTAGGAAGGTGTTCCTAATGTTTGGTATACTCAGTGTATAGTGTGGGGGGGGGGTTAGGAAGGTGTTCCTAATGTTTGGTATACTCAGTGTATAGTGTGTGGGGGGGGTTAGGAAGGTGTTCCTAATGTTTGGTATACTCAGTGTATAGTGTGTGGGGGGGGTTAGGAAGGTGTTCCTAATGTTTGGTATACTCAGTGTATAGTGTGTGTGGGGGGGGTTAGGAAGGTGTTCCTAATGTTTGGTATACTCAGTGTATAGTGTGTGGGGGGGGGGTTAGGAAGGTGTTCCTAATGTTTGGTATACTCAGTGTATAGTGTGTGGGGGGGTTAGGAAGGTGTTCCTAATGTTTGGTATACTCAGTGTATAGTGTGTGGGGGGTTAGGAAGGTGTTCCTAATGTTTGGTATACTCAGTGTATAGTGTGTGTGGGGGGGTTAGGAAGGTGTTCCTAATGTTTGGTATACTCAGTGTATAGTGTGTGGGGGGGGTTAGGAAGGTGTTCCTAATGTTTGGTATACTCAGTGTATAGTGTGTGGGGGGGGTTAGGAAGGTGTTCCTAATGTTTGGTATACTCAGTGTATAGTGTGTGGGGGGGGTTAGGAAGGTGTTCCTAATGTTTGGTATACTCAGTGTATAGTGTGTGGGGGGGGTTAGGAAGGTGTTCCTAATGTTTGGTATACTCAGTGTATAGTGTGTGGGGGGGGTTAGGAAGGTGTTCCTAATGTTTGGTATACTCAGTGTATAGTGTGTGTGGGGGGGGTTAGGAAGGTGTTCCTAATGTTTGGTATACTCAGTGTATAGTGTGTGGGGGGTTAGGAAGGTGTTCCTAATGTTTGGTATACTCAGTGTATAGTGTGTGGGGGGGGTTAGGAAGGTGTTCCTAATGTTTGGTATACTCAGTGTATAGTGTGTGTGGGGGGGGTTAGGAAGGTGTTCCTAATGTTTGGTATACTCAGTGTATAGTGTGTGGGGGGGGTTAGGAAGGTGTTCCTAATGTTTGGTATACTCAGTGTATAGTGTGTGGGTGGGGGGTTAGGAAGGTGTTCCTAATGTTTGGTATACTCAGTGTATAGTGTGTGGGGGGGGTTAGGAAGGTGTTCCTAATGTTTGGTATACTCAGTGTATAGTGTGTGTGTGTGGGGGGGTTAGGAAGGTGTTCCTAATGTTTGGTATACTCAGTGTATAGTGTGTGTGGGGGGGGGGGGTTAGGAAGGTGTTCCTAATGTTTGGTATACTCAGTGTATAGTGTGTGTGTGGGGGGTTAGGAAGGTGTTCCTAATGTTTGGTATACTCAGTGTATAGTGTGTGGGGGGGGGGTTAGGAAGGTGTTCCTAATGTTTGGTATACTCAGTGTATAGTGTGTGGGTGGGGGGGTTAGGAAGGTGTTCCTAATGTTTGGTATACTCAGTGTATAGTGTGTGGGGGGGTTAGGAAGGTGTTCCTAATGTTTGGTATACTCAGTGTATAGTGTGTGGGGGGGTTAGGAAGGTGTTCCTAATGGTTGGTATACTCAGTGTATAGTGTGTGGGGGGGGGGTTAGGAAGGTGTTCCTAATGTTTGGTATACTCAGTGTATAGTGTGTGTGGGGGGGGTTAGGAAGGTGTTCCTAATGTTTGGTATACTCAGTGTATAGTGTGTGGGGGGGGTTAGGAAGGTGTTCCTAATGTTTGGTATACTCAGTGTATAGTGTGTGGGGGGGTTAGGAAGGTGTTCCTAATGTTTGGTATACTCAGTGTATAGTGTGTGGGGGGGGGTTAGGAAGGTGTTCCTAATGTTTGGTATACTCAGTGTATAGTGTGTGGGGGGGTTAGGGAAGGTGTTCCTAATGTTTGGTATACTCAGTGTATAGTGTGTGTGTGTGGGGTGGGGGGTTAGGAAGGTGTTCCTAATGTTTGGTATACTCAGTGTATAGTGTGTGGGGGGGGTTAGGAAGGTGTTCCTAATGTTTGGTATACTCAGTGTATAGTGTGTGTGTGGGGGGGGGGGGTTAGGAAGGTGTTCCTAATGTTTGGTATACTCAGTGTATAGTGTGTGGGGGGGTTAGGAAGGTGTTCCTAATGTTTGGTATACTCAGTGTATAGTGTGTGGGTGGGGGGTTAGGAAGGTGTTCCTAATGTTTGGTATACTCAGTGTATAGTGTGTGTGGGGGGGTTAGGAAGGTGTTCCTAATGTTTGGTATACTCAGTGTATAGTGTGTGGGGGGGTTAGGAAGGTGTTCCTAATGGTTGGTATACTCAGTGTATAGTGTGTGGGGGGGTTAGGAAGGTGTTCCTAATGTTTGGTATACTCAGTGTATAGTGTGTGGGGGGGGTTAGGAAGGTGTTCCTAATGTTTGGTATACTCAGTGTATAGTGTGTGGGGGGGTTAGGAAGGTGTTCCTAATGTTTGGTATACTCAGTGTATAGTGTGTGGGGGGGGTTAGGAAGGTGTTCCTAATGTTTGGTATACTCAGTGTATAGTGTGTGGGGGGTTAGGAAGGTGTTCCTAATGTTTGGTATACTCAGTGTATAGTGTGTGGGGGGGGTTAGGAAGGTGTTCCTAATGTTTGGTATACTCAGTGTATAGTCCAGATTGTGTGGAGATGGGAATGTAACTGTAAAGGCTGAAGCTCAGCAACAGACAGGGACACTGAGGGCACGTCCTAAATGACACTCTATTCCCTATACCAGAATATACTTTTGTCCAGAGCCCATAGGGTGTGATTTGGGTCACATCCCGAGATGAATACATCAGACCCATCACAGCAAATAACTACAACCGCCTTCAACCATCAAATAAAATGAACATCTTGAGATGAATTGAATAAAAATCTATTGGAGCGTCAAGAGCCTTGTTGCCTCCGGCAGGGAACATCTTACAGCTGTCACTAGAGAGGGACAGAGACAGGGCAGTGAGAAGAGAGGAGGAGATGGAGAGGAGGAGAGAGGAGAGGAGAGGAGAGGAGAGGAGAGGGGAGAGGAGGAGAGGAGAGGAGAGGAGAGGAGAGGAGAGGAGAGGAGAGGAGAGGAGGGAAAGGAGCTCATCTACAGTATCTATTTTTTTTTTTTACGTCAAATCCATATCAATCCAAAGTATTTATATGTGGGAACACGTTCAATTGAACAACCATCTAATGAGTGAACATGTAGTTCATCTGAAACATTCTTACGAGAGTTTAAAAACAACATGTATTTAGTTTTGCCCATATTAAATCAGCAAGTGATTCCTGCATAGCTATACAATCTGCCTGTAGTTTTTACAAAGCCATATCAACAGTCGGGGCAATAGCATACATAACAGTATTATCCGTATAGATATAGATGAAGTATATATATATATATTTATTTTTTTACCAATGGTGTTTATATAAATAGTGAAGAGAACAGGTTCCCTAAATCGACCCCTGTGGTACACCTTTTGTTAGGCCTACTGCTGCTAGGTAGCTCTCTCTGCTCTCTCCCTCCCCTCTGTCTGTCCTTGATTGCAGGAGTGAAGTCTGGTGTGCGGGAGTCAGGGTTCCAGCTGCAGCTCATTCACCATAATCACCTCAGCCTTTAAGACCCGGTCAAACTTACCACTCATCGTCAGATCATAGTCAAGACGACCATATATTTGGAACCTGACTCCTGCCTCCGCTTCACTCCTGCCACCACCATCCTGCTCTCCAATACCGGACCTCTCTTTTGGACTCATCACGGACACTAGGACATTACGGTACCACACCTGCCCTGATCTGGATCTGTTACCCTCCCTGTAACCTGGACTTGCTCTTCCCATATATTTGGAAACCTGGACTTTGAACATTGTAAATAAACCTGTTAAAACTTCTATGGCTTTGTGTACTTGTCTGCATTTGGGTTCTTATCCAGTTAAATCATAACAGTATGATCTGACCAACATGAACCCAGCAGACAGTAGCTCGGATACCACCCCAGAGTGCACTGAAATTTGGACTGCCATAGCCAATCAGGGCATTTTACTTGGCCAACATGATACCCTGTTTAAGACGATTGCTGAGGACAGTCAGGTGCTGCTTAATCAGGTTCAATTACTCACCAATCAAGTGTCTGCCCTTACTACCCCTTCAGCCCAGATCAGAGAGCCTTTTGTTCCTGCTCCAGAGCGCTATGACGGGAACATGGGAACCTGTGGCGATTTTTTGACTCAATGCTCGTTAGTGTTTGAACAACAGCCCCTCACCTACGCCTCAGAAAGAGCCCGTATTGCCTACCTTATTAACTCTACTAGCGGTTCCGCTCGTGCCTGGGGATCCGCGGTCTGGGAGAGTCAGTCGGACATTTGCAACGCTTTACGTTGCCTTCACCACGGAGATGAGGAAGGTTTTTGACCACCCCGTACGAGGCAAGGAGGCTGCGAAACGGTTGTTCTCTCTTCGACAGGGGCTCGTAGTGTGGCGGAGATGGCAGTGGAGTTTCGGACTTTAGCAGCAGTGAGTGGTTGGAATGACGAGGCATTACAAGGAGTGTTCATCAATGCTTTGTCTGAGACTTTAAAAGATGAATTGGTGTCATATGATGAATCGGCTACGCTGGATAATCTTATTTCACTCACTATCAGGTTGGATAATCGGATTCGGGAGCGCCGCCGGGAGAGGAGTGTTAGTTCCAAGCAACCTGTCTGTCATCAACAAACTCCTCCCTGCATCTTCCCTACGGAGAAAGCCGTGTCTTCCCGAGTCGATACGAGGAGCACTGAACCCGAAGCCATGGAGGTGGGTCGTGCACGGTTGTCCTCAGAGGAGCGTGCACGTCGTATTCAGGCTCGGGTCTGCCTGTATTGTGGAGAAGCTGGTCATTTCGTTCCTTCCTGCCCAGTTCGTCCGGGGAAAAGGGCCGGCTCATCATTAATGGGAGAAGTTTTGGTGAGCCGAGCAGCGGATTCTTCCTCTTCTCCCCGCATTCTGCTCCAGGCATCCCTCCAGTGGCAGTCCCAGAATTTCTCTGTTAGTGCGCTGATTGACTCTGGTGCCGACAAAGCTTTTTGGATAGAGAGTGGGCTCAACAAATGGATTTGGAGACTGTTCCTATGGACTGTCCGCTGCAGGCTAAGGGGTCTAAATGGACAATTGTTGACCCGTATTACCCATCAAACTGTTCCTGTTTGTCTTAGAGTGTCGGGAAATCATCAGGAGAACATTCAATTCCATATTATCGACTGCCCACAGACACCCCTGGTCCTTGGTATCCCCTGGCTCATAAGACACAATCCACACATTGATTGGGTGACAGGTAACATTGTTTCATGGAGCACATTTTGTCATGTGAATTGTTTGTGTTCTGCTCAGACTCCTGCCAGTACTGTGCCTCAACCTCCACTGGAGTCCATGGATCTCTCTGCTGTCCCTGACGCGTATCATGACCTGGCATCCGTTTTCTGCAAACACAGAGCTACTTCTCTTCCTCCTCACCGGCCTTACGACTGCGCCATTGACCTCCAGCCAGGAGCCCCGCTCCCCAGCAGTCGCCTGTACAATCTCTCCCGGCCGGAGACGGAGGCTATGGAGAACTACATTCGGGACTCCTTGGCGGCAGGTATTATGCGTCCTTCCTCGTCACCTGTAGGAGCGGGATTCTTTTTTGTTGCTAAGAAGGATAAGACCCTCAGACCCTGTATTGATTACCGTGGTCTTAACAACATCACCATTAAGAACAAGTATTCTCTGCCTTTGATTAATTCTGCTTTTCCCCTCCTTCATGGTGCTACCATCTTTACGAAACTGGATCTACGAAATGCGTATCACCTGGTGCGCATTCGTAAGGGGTGATGAATGGAAGACTGCCTTCAACACACCCTTGGGACATTTTGAGTATCTGGTTATGCCTTTTGGGTTGTCCAATGCCCCTGCTGTTTTTCAGGCACTAGTCAATGATGTCCTTCGGGACATGTTGAATCGGTTTGTTTTTGTCTATCTGGATGATATCTTGATTTTCTCAGAGTCCTCCCAGGAACATGAACTACATGTGCGCCAGGTGTTGCAAAGGTTGTTGGAGAACAAACTGTTTGTGAAGATGGAGAAATGTGAATTTCATGTGTCTGAGACCTCTTTTTGGGTTACATCATAGCTCAGGGGGAGTTGCGGATGGACCCAGCTAAGATCTCTGCTGTCACGGACTGGCCAGCTCCCTCTACCCGCAAACAACTTCAACGATTCCTGGGGTTTGCGAACTTCTATAGGAGGTTCATCAAGGACTACAGCCGCATTGCGGCGCCACTCACCGCTCTCACCTCCATCTCACGACCGTTCGCTTGGAATGAAGGGGCCGAATCAGCGTTCGAAGAACTGAAACATCGCTTCGCCTCGGCTCCCATTCTGATGCAGCCGGACCCCGACCGCCAGTTTGTCGTGGAGGTGGATGCATCCGACACTGGGGTAGGTGCAGTGTTGTCACAACGTTCTCCTGAAGATAACAAACTGCATCCCTGTGCTTTTCTCTCAAGGAAACTTTCTCAGGCAGAGAGGAATTATGATGTTGGCAATCGTGAACTGCTCGCCGTTAAGCTGGCTCTCGAGGAGTGGCGACATTGGTTGGAGGGGCGGAACAACCCTTCATCGTTTGGACGGATCATAAGAATCTGGCTTACCTCCAGTCAGCGAAGCAGCTCAACCCCCGTCAAGCCAGGTGGGCACTATTTTTTGGGAGATTCAATTTTTCTCTGTCTTACCGTCCTGGGTCACGCAACGTCAAGCCTGACGCCCTGTCTCGTGTTCATTCGGCTGTTGATACTGGTAGTAACCCTGAACCCATTTTGCCTCCTACCTGCAGTATTGCAGTCATCACATGTGACATCGAGGGGATTGTTAGACAGGCTCAACATCATCAAGCTGACCCTGGGAGGGGTCCTCCTAACCGGATGTTTGTCCCTGAGTCTGCTCGCTCCCAGGTACTTCAGTGGGCTCACTCGTCTCCCCTTACCTGTCACCCTGGAGTTTCGCGGACCCTTGACTTTGTGCGACGTAAGTTCTGGTGGGCCACGATGGAGGCGGACACTCGAGCCTTCATTGCTGCTTGTACGGTATGTGCACGAAGTAAGAACTCCACCCAGGCCAGCGCTGGTCATCTACGACCTCTACCTATACCCAGCCGGCCCTGGTCGCATATCGCTATGGATTTTGTCACTGGACTTCCCCCCTCGTCTGGTAAGACTGTCATTCTTACGGTGATTGATCGTTTTTCTAAGTTCGCTCATTTTTTGGCCCTACCTAAACTGCCTACTGCCAGAGAGACGGCTGATATTTTGGTTGAACATGTGTTCCGCTCTCATGGTCTACCCACGGATATTGTCTCTGACAGGGGTCCCCAGTTTGTCTCCCAGGTGTGGAAAGCTTTCTGTAAAGCTTTGGGCATTACATCCAGCCTGTCCTCTGGATATCACCCCCAGACCAACGGGCAAGCCGAGAGAGCGAACCAGGAGATGGAGACCGCTCTTCGCTGTGTCACAGGGTCTAACCCTGGGTCATGGAGCTCCATGCTCCCCTGGGTGGAATATGCTCATAACACCTTGACTAACGCTTCCTCTGGTTTGTCTCCTTTTCTGTGTGCTCTGGGTTATCAACCTCCCCTGTTCCCTTCCCAAGAGAGGGAACTGGCGGTACCCTCGGTGCAGTCCCACATGCGCCGCTGCTTCAAGGTCTGGAGGAAGGCCAGGGTAGCTCTGTCCCGAGCTTCGGCGTACATGCAGAGGCAAGCCAACCGTCACCGGTCCCAGGCTCCCGGTTACTCTCCTGGTCAAGAGGTATGGCTGAAGTCACGGGACCTTCCATTGAAGGTGGAGTCTAAGAAGATGGCGCCTCGTTTTATAGGACCGTTCAAGATACTGTCTATTGTTAACCCCTGCGCGGTTAAGCTACAGCTTCCTGCCTCCCTACGGGTTCATTCCACCTTTCATGTTTCCCAGATTAAGCCTGTGTCGGTTAGCCCTCTGTGCCCGCCCTCTCGTCCCCCTCCTCCGCCCAGGATCGTGGGTGGGGGTCCGGTCTACACTGTCCGGCGACTTCTGGATGTTCGCCGCCGAGGTCGTGGTTTCCAGTACCTTGTGGATTGGGAGGGTTATGGTCCCGAGGAACGTTCCTGGGTGCCCAGGAGCTTCATTGTGGATCCTGCTCTGGTCCGAGAGTTTCATAGGTTACATCCCAATAAACCCCGTCGGCCGCCAGGTGGCGTCCGTAGAGGGGGGTACTGTTAGGCCTACTGCTGCTAGGTAGCTCTCTCTGCTCTCTCCCTCCCCTCTGTCTGTCCTTGATTGCAGGAGTGAAGTCTGGTGTGCGGGAGTCAGGGTTCCAGCTGCAGCTCATTCACCATAATCACCTCAGCCTTTAAGACCCGGTCAAACTTACCACTCATCGTCAGATCATAGTCAAGACGACCATATATTTGGAACCTGACTCCTGCCTCCGCTTCACTCCTGCCACCACCATCCTGCTCTCCAATACCGGACCTCTCTTTTGGACTCATCACGGACACTAGGACATTACGGTACCACACCTGCCCTGATCTGGATCTGTTACCCTCCCTGTAACCTGGACTTGCTCTTCCCATATATTTGGAAACCTGGACTTTGAACATTGTAAATAAACCTGTTAAAACTTCTATGGCTTCGTGTACTTGTCTGCATTTGGGTTCTTATCCAGTTAAATCATAACACCTTTATGTACTTCAAGAATATTCTGACAACCCCATCAATCACGATAGCCTGAGTTCTATCACTAAGATAGTCATGAAACCATGAACAGGTGTCAGAGCTCAGACCTATTGAGGACAACTTCTTTAAAAAAAATAGCATGATCAACAGTATCAAAAGCTTTTGACAGGTCCACAAACAAAGAAGCACATTTCATTTTGTTGTCTAAAGCTTTGACAAGATCATTAACATTATCAATCAATGATCCAAGATGGCGTAGCAGTGCGGTCGTGGTTTTATTCATTGTCCTTGTGTAAATATCCCGTTTCTTGTTTTTTTGTCTATTTTGTATATATTTCTCAATTTTTACTTTTCATTCTTTAACTAAATATATTTTCCTGCAACCCACCTCACCCAACGTGGAAAGGATTCTATTATTTCTTTATAACTTTCATCAAGAACCTTAAGCTGAAACTAGTGTAGCTGCAACTGAATGGCTACTTGCTATTAGTCACCGTTAGCGTCTTCACCATTGTCCGTGGCCTGCACTACCCTCCAGCCAGCTCTAGCTCTAGCCTGGACAATTCGTCGGCCAGTCTGCACAGCGTGCTATCGACCCAGAGCTTATTGGACTTTCTGCCGAAATCACTGGAACCTAGCGCCGGATCATCGCAACCAGCTAGCTAGCTGCAACCTGTTGTTGGCTAATTACCATTGCCCTATAGCAAGCATAAGTTAGCCTTGAGCTAGCCTCAGGCCCATCTCCCGGCTATCTACCTCTCTGTCAACCGGACGGGACCTCCTAGTGTTGACACTGAGCCCCGCCGATCCAACACGACTGGTTTGCCGACGAAATCGTCTGATGTGGTTTTAACAGGCTTCCCGTTGCGACGACCACGAAGATCCATCTGCTAGCCCCGGCCCGCTAGCACACGCAAACTACAACTGTGCTCCCTGCTAGTTGTGCTGAAGCACCAATTTGAACTGCTCTCGGACTCACATATTGCTGTTCACTGGACCTTATGATCACTCAGCTGCACAGCTGATGCCTGCTGGACTGTTCCTTTACACGGTACCCTGTCCTGTTTATTCTGTTTAGCCTTAGCCCAAACGTTATCGCTATTACCAGTTGTTGTCTTAGCTCTCTCTAATAACACCTGTGACTGCTTTATGCCTATCTCCCATGTCAATTATGCCTTGCCTACTGCTGTTCCAGTTAGTTCTTATTATACAATTTTACTGTAGAACCCAAGTCCCTCTCAAACTGCCTCAAATAGTTCCTTTGTTCCACCCCCCATACACGCCGAGACCGGCTCAATCGGTGCCTCCAGTGATGCTATCTCTTTCATTGTTACCCAACGCTTAGGGTTACCTCAACTGTACTCATATCCTTCCATATCCTTTTCTGTACATAATGCCCTGAATCTTTTCTACAACGCCCGGAGAACTGCCCCCTTTATTCTATGTACCCAACGCACTAGAAGACCAGTTCTTAAAGCCTTTAGTCGTATCCTTATTCTAGTCCTCCTCTGTTCCTCTGGTGATGTAGAGGCTAACCCAGGCCCTGCAGCCCCCAGTATCACTCCTACTCCCCAGGAGCTATCATTTGTTGACTTCTGTAACAGTAAAAGTATTGGTTTTCTGCACATAAATATCAGAAGCCTCCTTCCAAAGTTTGAGTTATTCACTGCGTTACCACACTCCGCCAACCCTGATGTTCTAGCAGTGTCTGAATCCTGGCTTAGGAAGGCCACCAAAAATTCTGAAATTTCCATCCACAACTATAACATTTTCCGTCTAGATAGAACTGCCAAAGGGGGTGGAGTTGCAATCTACTGTAGAGATAGCCTGCAGAGCTCTATCACACTATCCAGGTCTGTGCCCAAACAGTTTGAGCTTCTACTTCTAAAAATCCACCTTTCCAGAAATAAATCTCTCACTGTTGCCGCTTGCTACAGACCCCCCTCAGCCCCCAGCTGTGCCCTGGACACCATATGTGAATTGATTGCCCCCCATCTATCCTCAGAGTTCGTACTGCTTGGAGACCTAAATTGGGATATGCTTAACACCCCGGCCATCCTACAATCTAAACTAGATGCCATCAAACTCACACAAATTATCAACGAACCTACCAGGTACAACCCTAAATCCGTAAACATGGGTACCCTCATAGATATCATCCTGACTAACTTACCCTCTAAATACACCTCCGCTGTCTTCAACCAGGATCTCAGCGATCACTGCCTTATTGCCTGCGTCCGTAACGGGTCCGCGGTCAAACGACCACCCCTCATCACTGTCAAACGCTCCCAAAAACACTTCAGCGAGCAGGCCTTCCTAATTCACCTGGCCCAGGTATCCTGGATGGATATAGATCTCATTCCGTCAGTAGAGGATGCCTGGTTGTTCTTTAAAAGTAATTTCCTCTCAATCTTAAATAAACATGCCCCATTCAAAAAATACAGAACTAAGAACAGATATAGCCCCTGGTTCTCCTCAGACTTGACTGCCCTTGACCAGCACAAAAACATCCTGTGGCGTACTGCATTAGCATCAAATAGCCCCCGCGATATGCAACTTTTCAGGGAAGTTAGGAACCAATATACACAAGCAGTTAGGAAAGCAAAGGCTAACTTTTTCAAACAGAAATTTGCATCCTGTAGCACTAACTCCAAAAAGTTTTGGGACACTGTAAAGTCCATGGAAAATAAGAGCACTTCCTCCCAGCTGCCCACTGCACTGAGGCTAGGAAACACTATCACCACCGATAAATCTACAATAATCGAGAATTTCAACAAGAACCCTGTACCCTCCGCTGCAACTTGCCCATGCCCCCCCCGCTTCTCCTTCACACAAATCCAGACAGCTGATGTTCTGAAAGAGCTGCAAAATCTGGACCCCTACAAATCATCTGGGCTAGACAATCTGGACCCTTTCTATCTAAAACTAGCCGCCGAAATTGTCGCAACCCCTATTACTAGCCTGTTCAACCTCTCTTTCGTAACGTCTGAGATCCCCAGAGATTGGAAAGCTGCCGTGGTCATCCCCCTCTTCAAAGGGGGTGACACTCTAGATCCAAACTGTTACAGACCCATATCCATCCTGCCCTGCCTTTCAAAAGTTTTTGAAAGCCAAGTCAACAAACAGATCACCGACCATTTCGAATCCCACCGTACCTTCTCCGCTATGCAATCCGGTTTCCGAGCTGGTCATGGGTGCACTTCAGCCACACTCAAGGTCCTAAACGATATTATATAACCGCGATCGATAATAGACAGTACTGTGCAGCCGTTTTCATTGACCTGGCCAAGGCTTTCGACTCTGTCAACCACCGCATTCTTATTGGCAGACTAAATAGCCTTGGTTTCTCAAATGACTGCCTCGCCTGGTTCACCAACTACTTCTCAGATAGAGTTCAATGTGTCAAATCGGAGGGCCTGTTGTCTGGACCTATGGAAGTCTCTATGGGGGTGCCACAGGGTTCAATTCTTGGGCCGACTCTTTTCTCTGTGTATATCAATGACGTCGCTCTTGCTGCTGGTGACTCTCAGATCCACCTCTACGCAGACGACACCATTTTGTATACATCTGGCCCTTCATTGGACACTGTGTTAACAAACCTCCAAACGAGCTTCAATGCCATACAACACTCCTTCAGTAGCCTCCAACTGCTCTTAAACACTAGTAAAACTAAATGCATGCTCTTCAACCGAACGCTGCTTGCACCCGCCCACCCGACTAGAATCAATACTCTCGACGGGTCTGACCTAGAGTATGTGGACAACTACAAATATCTAGGTGTCTGGTTAGACTGTAAACTCTCCTTCCAGACTCACATTAAGAATCTCCAATCCAAAGTTAAATCTAGAATCGGTTTCCTATTTCGCAACAAAGCCTCCTTCATTCATGCTGCCAAACATGCCCTCGTAAAACGGACTATCCTACAGATCCTTGACTTCGGCGATGTCATTTACAAAATAGCCTCCAACACTCTACTCAGCAAATTGGATGTAGTCTATCACAGTGCCATCCGTTTTGTCTCCAAAGCCCCATATACTACCCACCACTGTGACCTGTACGCTCTTGTTGGCTGGTCCTCACTACATATTCGTCGCCAAACCCACTGGCTCCAGGCCATCTATAAATCAATGCTAGGCAAATCCCCGCCTTATCTTAGCTCAGTGGTCACCATAGCAACACCCACCCGTAGTCTGCGCTCCAGCAGGTATATCTCACTGGTCATCCCCAAAGCCAACACCTCCTTTGTCCGCCATTCCTTCCAGTTCTCTGCTGCCAATGACTGGAACAAATTGCAAAAATCTCTGAAGCTGGAGACACTTATCTCCCTCACTAACTTTAAGCATCAGTTGTCAGAGCACCTTACCGATCACTGCACCTGTACACAGCCCATCGAAAATTAGCCCGCCCAACTACCTCATCCCTATATTGTTATTTATTTTGCTCATTTGTACCCCAGTATCTCTATTTGCACATCATCTCTTGCACATCTATCATTCCAGTGTTAATACTAATTGTAATTATTTTGCACTATAGCCTATTTATTGCCTTACCTCCATAACTTGCTACATTTGCACACACTGTATATATATTTATTTATGTTGTATTTTTGACTTGAGTTTTGTTTTACCCCATATGTAACTCTGTGTTGTTGTTTTTATCGCACTGCTTTGCTTTATCTTGGCCAGGTCGCAGTTGTAAATGAGAACTTGTTCTCAACTGGTTTACCTGGTTAAATAAAGGTGAAAAAAATAAATAAAAAATTAACACCTAAAGTGGTTGCTGTAATAGTGTTATGCCCAGGCCTAAACCCTGAATGGTTTACATTGAAAATACATTTATCAGATAAAAAAGAACAAAGTTGTAGTGGAAGAGCTGATTTCCATACTTTTTGAATATTTCCTGATAACAATGTAAATAAAAAATGTGGGTTATTGAGAAAACAATGATGGGTGCTGCACACGAAAGCAGACCAGGATCCAATTGGTCGGCTCCTGGGGATTTCTTGTTGTCTATTGCTAGCAAAGCATTCAGGACTTATTTTTTTGTAAATAGTCGAAAAGAAAAGCTTTAACTATCATTTCTCTGATCATTCAGCTTCCCTGTAAGGGTTGGTGTGAGGTGTGACCCTGGTGCGGTGCAGGATAGACAGTAGGCAGAGATGGTGAAACAAGGATCTTTACTGGTGGTCCAAAAGCCAGGATACAAAACAACAGACTATACATGAAAACATATGAGGAGCACATAGGTCTCCAAAAAACAGACTGACAACAAACAATACGAAATACTAACTCTGACTGGAAAAACACAATGACACAGGGAGAACACTTCTCAAGTACCTGTACTACCGTCTCGTGATCCGACACTGAGTAGTACTGCTGGACATAAAGGAACTAGCAGAGAAAACTGAGCAAGGGAACACAGGGAAGTGAGGGCATAAATACACAGGTGACTCAGATAGACACAGGTGACACCAATAGGATGATGATTAGTCCCGACTGTGGGTGAGGAGGTGCCTAAGGTTGCTGGAGGATGACACCTAGTGGGTCGCTCCGGAACTGCGACCCCCCTCCTGTAACAGTGCCCCCCGAGGAGGGGGAGCCAGGGGACAGGTGGCGACGGGCTTGAGGAGGGACACATGGAATGTGGGATACACCCACATGGTGGGGGGAAGTTGCAAGCGGTAGGTCACCGGACGCGTGCGCCCACTGAAGCAGTCACGAGCGCGCAACCTTGGGTACGTACATCCTCCCAGATGGACCTCCGCCCGGATCGGGCTCCCACTGTAGCGCTACTCTGACCAGCCTATCAATTCCCCACGAAACTGGGGCAGCCATCAGGGCGTTGGGGACAATGGGGTCGTCCCTCCTGGCCAGATGGATAGTGCAGTCATAAGGCCTGTGAGGAGGTAGGCCCTTGGCACGCCTCTTACTAAACACCTCCCCAGATCCCAATACTCCCGGGGAACGCCTGCCAGGTCTGGGCCGGTGACGGAGTCTGTAGCTGCCATCCTCCCGGTGGCAACCACCACTAGGGCAGTAGCACATTTGGAGTGCGGGACCTGGGGAAGAGGTGAGGAGTGGTAGGTGGTCTGGGACGGTGGTTTGGGCTGATGAGTGGTCGGTGGCGACCGGAACAGGACGGGGGCGGAGCCTCCCTCCAGGATGAGCTGCCCGTGGACCAGTCTATCCGGGGGTTGTGGGCGACCAGCCAGGGGTGCCCGAGAATGAGGGGACACTCCGGAGAGTCCACAATGAAAAACTGGATATACTCCCATAGCCCCCCCCGCCACCCGGACACGCACGGGGACGACCCTAAAGGCCGGCAGTCCAGGCCCATGACCGGAACCAGCTCGGAGAGAGTTAGTAACGGAACGCTTATCCCTTGGGCAAGCCCCACGTCCATCAGGTTTCCTGTGGCCCCAGAATCCACCAGTGCATGCGCTCGACACGGAGCGCGGGCCCACTGAACCCTGACGGGGAGAAAAATCTGGAAGTCTCTGGAGTTGGGGTTTTGGTTCCGGTTCGCTAGCACCCCTCCCGATACTAGCGAGCCCTCCCGTTTTCCTGGCTTCTCCGGGCATGAGTCGCAGTGGTGACTGGCAACGTCCCTGGGGCAGACGCCTCTGCCTCTCCATCCTGGACAAGCACACCGCACCCAGCTGCATAGCCTCCTCCTGAGGCGTCTCCTCCCTGAATCGGCGGAAAGCCTCCGGGCTGATAGGGAGAAGTGGAGGCGCGCCTTGTGTCATGCCTCTCTTGTACGCCCTATCACAACGCTGATTGTCCACCCGCACCGAGAGGTCGACGAGGCCGTCCAGTCGCTCAGGCAGCTCCCCGAAGGAGAGCTCGTCCTTCATCCCCTCCGATAGCCCCTGAGTGTAAAGGACGACCAGGGCGGCCTCCTCCCATCCTACTTCTCGAGCCCGGGTCCGGAACTCCACGGAGTAGTCCGCCACCAAACGGTCACCCTGATGACAGGCCTCGTGACCTGACACCACCCGAGAGGTGTCAAACACCTTGCGTAGCTCCCAGGTGAATAGGTAGGAATCGGAGCATGCCGGAGTTTGTCTCTCCCACTCCGCAGTAGCCCAGGAAAGGGCCCGACCCGTCAACAGAGTGATAATGTAGGCCACCCGGCCCTGCTCCGTCGGGAAGGAGGAGGGTTGTAGGCTGAATATCAGGGAACACTGGGTGAGGAATTCCCTGCAGCCCTCTGGACGTCCGTCGTACCTCTCCGGAGGTGGTAGGCAGGGTTCCCGCGATGTCGCAGGCGAGACTGGAGACGCCGGCTGCCTGTAACACTTCCCCTATCACCATCCATCCAAATATAATTGTGAATAGGCTTAGAAGCTATTTCAAAATAAAATAAAATGGCCCAGTCCAGGCCTAAGCCTGTGTTCCTGGCATTGACCAAGCATCTTCTCTTTTATGAATGACTTCTGATAATTCCGGAGTGTACCAGGCATTCGATCTACCTTTAACGATACATTTTTTTGAGGGAGCATGATTATCCACAATAGTATTGTAGCAATAGTATCGACAAAAAGGCTGAAAGCTAAATCAGGTTCAGGGATAGCTTAAATATAATCAAGGTCACTAAAATAAAGATAATGTAAAAAAGCCTGTTCACTGAAGTGTTTAAAGTTCCTCTTTGTGACACGAGGCTTAGATGTTTGTATTCTCACGTCTCTAACACAAACAACTGGGCAACGGTCACTAATGTCTTGGGAAACATATTTCTCTGGTGTATTCGTTAAGATAAGATCAATCAGAGTTGACTTTGAAGGATCTTTAGGGTTGGGTCGTGTGGGATTAGTCACCAGCTGGGTTAGGTTTAGATCAGTACACGTCTTTGAAGGATCTTTAGGGTTGGGTCGTGTGGGATTAGTCACCAGCTGGGTTGGGTCGTGTGGGATTAGTCACCAGCTGGGTTGGGTCGTGTGGGATTAGTCACCAGCTGGGTTGGGTCGTGTGGGATTAGTCACCAGCTGGGTTGGGTCGTGTGGGATTAGTCACCAGCTGGGTTGGGTCGTGTGGGATTAGTCACCAGCTGGGTTAGGTTTAGATCTGTACACGTCTTTGAAGGATCTTTAGCGTTGGGTCGTGTAGGATTAGTCACCAGCTGGGTTGGGTCGTGTGGGATTAGTCACCAGCTGGGTTGGGTCGTGTAGGATTAGTCACCAGCTGGGTTGGGTCGTGTGGGATTAGTCACCAGCTGGGTTGGGTCGTGTGGGATTAGTCACCAGCTGGGTTGGGTCGTGTGGGATTAGTCACCAGCTGGGTTAGGTTTAGATCAGTACACGTCTTTGAAGGAACTTTAGGGTTGGGTCGTGTGGGATTAGTCACCAGCTGGGTTGGGTCGTGTGGGATTAGTCACCAGCTGGGTTGGGTCGTGTGGGATTAGTCACCAGCTGGGTTGGGTCGTGTGGGATTAGTCACCAGCTGGGTTGGGTCGTGTGGGATTAGTCACCAGCTGGGTTGGGTCGTGATTAGTCACCAGCTGGGTTAGGTTTAGATCAGTACACGTCTTTGAAGGATCTTTAGGGTTGGGTCGTGTGGGATTAGTCACCAGCTGGGTTGGGTCGTGTGGGATTAGTCACCAGCTGGGTTAGGTTTAGATCAGTACACGTCTTTGAAGGATCTTTAGGGGTTGGGTCGTGTGGGATTAGTCACCAGCTGGGTTGGGTCGTGTGGGATTAGTCACCAGCTGGGTTTAGATCATTACACATGTCTGTTAGACTGTCTGAAGCCTGCATTTCCCTGTCATAATTGAAGTCACCCAGGATAATAACAGACTGGAATATGTCCCGGGATTAATTCGATAACATTGAGGAGTACACCACATCAGTCACCGACTTCCTTAATAAGTGCATTGACATTTACATTTTAGTAATTTAGCAGACGCTCTTATCCAGAGCAATTTACAGTTAGTGAGTGCATGCATAATTTTTTTATTTTTCATACCCCCGTGGGAATCGAACCCACATCCCTGGCGTTGCAAACGCCATGCTCTACCAACTGAGCTACATCCCTGCCGGCCATTCCCTCCCCTACCCTGGACGACGCTGGGCCAATTGTGCGCCGCTCCATGGGTCTCCCGGTCGCGGCCGGCTACGACAGAGCCTGGATTCGAACCAGGATCTCAAGTGACACAGCTAGCACTGCAATGCAGTGCCTTAGACCACTGCACCACTCGGGAGGATTGACGACGTCGTCCCCACACATTGACTCAGCCTGGGATGGAACTCCAGGCAGTAGTGATGCAACAACACTACGATGCAGGGCCTTAGACCGCTGTGCCACTTGGGTGGCTAGATATATATATATTTTTTATATAGACAAGCTCAAAAATAAGTGGAAGATTGACAAATTCCCCAATGGATTACGATAATTTTCTGGCAAAAAAAAAAGTAGAGGTGCAAAAACATAGTTTTGCAGCCCCTATTTTAATTTTATCCATGGCTCAGGAGGCCCAGTGGACACCAGGCTGTTTGGTAAATCTCAGTCACCAAGAGGAACAACTTTGCAGCTGTTTCTGATTAATAAACAATGCCATGCTGGTGGGTGGTAACATTCAAATAAAACCCAGCCCTGAAACAAAACACAGGCTGAAAATGATGTGTATGTTGTATCATAGGAAAATACACTGCATTCACACGGATTGGTAAGAAGTAGGCAGTTTGGATCTGTCACTTCAAGCCCAAATGTATCATACTTTGACTAAAACGATGAGTTAATGACTTAAGTCGTTGTGCAACATCATGGGTAAGCTCTCTGGCCATCGTCTTTCAGGTAGACAAAGTGGAATTCTACTGGTGAGGGCATTTGAGTATGCCTGATGGAGCTAACTGTCTGCGTTTTAATATGACCTCCATCATCTCATGACCCTGTCTGATTAGTCATAATACCACAGAAGAAGATGCATAATCTCTCCTCATTACCTCCCTATGTTCTGTCTGTTCCCTGCAACAGACAGGCAGACAGAACATCTAGCAGAGCTGCCAGGTTCAGAGCTATCTGTCTGTTCCCGGCAGCAGACAGGCAGACAGAACATCTAGCAGAGCTGCCAGGTTCAGAGCTATCTGTCTGTTCCCGGCAGCAGACAGGCAGACAGAACATCTAGCAGAGCTGCCAGGTTCAGAGCTATCTGTCTGTTCCCGGCAGCAGACAGGCAGACAGAACATCTAGCAGAGCTGCCAGGCTATTGTGATGGCATGACAACCAGTGGTAGAGAGTTGGTAACATCTATTGTGATGGCATGACAACCAATGGTAGAGGAGTTGGTTACATCTATTGTTATGGCATGACAACCAGTGGTAGAGGAGTTGGTTACATCTATTGTTATGGCATGACAACCAGTGGTAGAGGAGTTGGTAACATCTATTGTGATGGCATGACAACCAGTGGTAGAGGAGTTGGTTACATCTATTGTTATGGCATGACAACCAGTGGTAGAGGAGTTGGTAACATCTATTGTGATGGCATGACAACCAATGGTAGAGGAGTTGGTAACATCTATTGTGATGGCATGACAACCAATGGTAGAGGAGTTGGTTACATCTATTGTTATGGCATGACAACCAGTGGTAGAGGAGTTGGTAACATCTATTGTGATGGCATGACAACCAGTGGTAGAGAGTTGGTAACATCTATTGTGATGGCATGACAACCAGTGGTAGAGGAGTTGGTAACATCTATTGTGATGGCATGACAACCAGTGGTAGAGAGTTGGTAACATCTATTGTGATGGCATGACAACCAGTGGTAGAGAGTTGGTAACATCTATTGTGATGGCATGACAACCAGTGGTAGAGGAGTTGGTAACATATATTGTGATGGCATGACAACCAGTGGTAGAGGAGTTGGTAACATCTATTGTGATGGCATGACAACCAGTGGTAGAGGAGTTGGTAACATCTATTGTGATGGCATGACAACCAATGGTAGAGGAGTTGGTAACATCTATGTAAATTAATATATAGAGTACCAAAAGGGTTTTTCGGCTGTCCCCGGTTCCAGGGAGAACCCTTTTTGGTTCCAGGTAGAACCCTTTTGGGTTCCATATCGAACCTTCTGTAGAATTGGTTCTAGAAGGGTTCTACCTGGAACCAAAAAGGGTTCTTCAAAAGGTTATCCTATGGGGACAGCTGAAGATCCCCTTTAGGTTCTAGATAGCACCTTTTTTTCTACAAGGCTAGTTTAGTTAGCTACATCATTACAGTATGTAGAATAGTTGATTACTTTCAGTTATGCCCCCCTCTCCCTCCCTCTCTCTCTCTCCCTCTCCCTCCCTCTCTCTCTCCCCCTCTCTCTCTCTCTCTCTCTCCCTCTCTCTCTCTCTCTCTCTCTCTCTCTCTCTCCCTCCCTCTCTCTCTCTCTCTGTCTCTCTCTCTCTGTCGCTCTCTGTCTCTCTCTCTCTCTCTCTCTCTCTCTCTCTCTCTCTCTCTCTCTCTCTCTCTCTCTCTCTCTCTCTGTCTCTCTCTGTCTCTCTCTGTCTCTCTCGTCTCTCTCTCTCTCTCTCTCTCTCTGTCTCTCTCTCTCTCTCTCTGTCTCTCTGTCTCTCTCTCTCTCTCTCTGTCTCTCTCTCTCTCTCTCTCTCTCTCTGTCTCTCTGTCTCTCTCTCTCTCTCTCTCTCTCTCTCTCTCTCTCTCTCTCTCTCTCTCTCTCCTGCTCTCTCTCTCTCTCTCTCTCTCTCTCTCTCTCTCTCCTGCTCTCTCTCTCTCCTCTCTCTCTCTCTCTCTCTCTCTCTCTCTCTCTCTCTCTCTCTCTCTCTCTCTCTCTCTCTGCTCTCTCTCTCTCTCTCTCTCTCTCTCCTGCTCTCTCTCTCTCTTCTCTCTCTCTCTCTCTCTCTCTCTCTCTCTCTCTCTCTCTCTCTCTCGCTCTCTCTCTCTCTCTCTCTCTCTCTCTCTCTCTCTCTCTCTCTCTCTCTCTCTCTCTCTCTCTCTCTCTCTCCATCTTTCTCCTCCAGTGGCTCTCCTCTTCAACAGGTAGAAAAGTAGACCCCCCCCCCACTGTTTGTTTCTCTCTCAAGAGGGATTATAGTCAGTCATCTATAATGACTGTGTAATAATTAATGGGATTAGCAGATTAGACAGGCAACATTCCAATCTCTCTGTTTCTAATCTCAGCCAGAGGCCAGACCTCCCTACTGCTATCTATTAAGACACTGCATTTCCCTATATGCCTCTAGAATATATCTGACAGCAATAGTTAGTCTCGGGGTTACTGTGTCTATCTTTGGGTTAAGAGTGTTTAACAGTATCTAGTTTACAGTTACACTCTATCAGTGGAGGCTCCTCAGAGGAGGAAGGGGAGGACCATCCTCCTCAGTGAAATTACCATTAGAATTTAATAAAAATTAAAAAGGTTATCCTTTTTAGATAAAACTATACCTAGGAGGCTCGTAGGCCGCACCCCCTTCCATAGACATACATGGTAATTATGACTACTTCCGGAGGACGTCCTCCAAGCAATCAAAGCTTTTGCAGTATGAACAGACATGTTGTCCATCCAATCATAGGATTAGGATCAGAGGATGAACCTAGTGTGTTGTATTGGGGTTGTGCCACAGAGCATTATGGGGGTTTTATGTGTTGAGAAGCTTGGTGACATTGTTGGATAGAGATTGAGAGTGAAGAGTGGATATTATATTCAATTTCGTTTTTTCTAATTACAGGAGACGGAGGAGGTATATTATCACTTGTTTTCTTGGTTTTAGAACTTTATTTCTGTGTCCAGTGAGTGGAATTTATTTAAATTGCCCTTGCTAACTTCAGTAGCAAGTAGCTGTAGTTAGCTAACTAGCTAGCAGTGTGAGCCTGCAGTTTTCTCCGCCAGAATGACTAACACTACTGAACATTTTGTGGACCTTTTGTTGAAGAACCCCTTTCATTCTCTGGGGTACAAGGAAAAGGTGTGAATTAAAAGCGAGGGTCGACCTCTGCCTGAGATCAGTTTCATGAAAAAGGATGAGAAGGTGAGGGCGTTCAATACCAACTGGTATCAACAGTATAGCTGGTTAACAGGGAGGCGTTCATCATGCCGCCTGTATTGCTGGCCTTGCCTGCTTTTTGGAAAGTCTGAGCCTTGGGCAAAGGGGGGTACTGTGACGTGAAGAACATCGATCGTTCAGGTAAACGGCAAAACAAAAGCAGGGAGCATATAAATGCCCACATCAGATTCAAGCTTCTGGGAAAAAGCCGCATCGATCATGTAATGGACGGAGGTCTGCGTATTCAAACTGCGCAGCACAACAAGGAAGTAAGAAGAAACAGGGATGTTCTCAACACCACTGGGCTTTGGGGCGCAATAATAGGCTTTTAGAGGACACGACGAGAGGGAAAGTTCCGCTAATAAGTGCAACTACAAGGAGCTTGCAGAGGTAATTGCATGTTATGATGCTTAACCTGCTGAACATATGGAACTTTCAACTGTAATTTCTGGGATGTCGAAATCAATTCAGAATGATTTGATAGCTTCCATCGCATCATCCATTAAAAGTGAGATTAAAAGAGAGGTGGACACAGCGGCATTTTTCACATGGCAAATGGTTGAACCACGGACATCACCTGTCGCTCGCAGTTATCGTCAGGTATGTGGATGATCGGGGCTTTATTTAGGAACCTGTCGCTCGCAGTTATCGTCGGTATGTGGATGATCGGGGCTTTATTCAGGAACCTGTCGCTCGCAGTTATCGTCGGTATGTGGATGATCGGGGCTTTATTCAGGAACCTGTCGCTCGCAGTTATCGTCAGGTATGTGGATGATCGGGGGCTTTATTCAGGAACCTGTCGCCGCAGTTATCGTCAGGTATGTGGATGATCGGGGCTTTATTCAGGAACCTGTCGCTCGCAGTTATCGTCAGGTATGTGGATGATCGGGGCTTTATTCAGGAACCTGTCGCTCGCAGTTATCGTCAGGTATGTGGATGATCGGGGCTTTATTCAGGAACCTGTCGCTCGCAGTTATCGTCGGGTATGTGGATGATCGGGGCTTTATTCAGGAACCTGTCGCTCGCAGTTATCGTCAGGTATGTGGATGATCGGGGCTTTATTCAGGAACCTGTCGCTCGCAGTTATCGTCGGGTATGTGGATGATCGGGGCTTTATTCAGGAACCTGTCGCTCGCAGTTATCGTCAGGTATGTGGATGATCGGGGCTTTATTCAGGAACCTGTCGCTCGCAGTTATCGTCGGGTATGTGGATGATCGGGGCTTTATTCAGGAACCTGTCGCTCGCAGTTATCGTCAGGTATGTGGATGATCGGAGCTTTATTCAGGAACGTTTCTTGGGCTACTTTGATGAGTCAAGAGATGCACAGTCTGAGTTTGACTTTGTGAATTCTGAGATGTCTGAGTTTAACTTCATGGAGAAAGTTGTTGCCCAAACCTATGATGGTGCTGCTGTAATGGCTTCTGACTTAAATGGCCTGCAGGCAAAAGTAAGAGAAGTATCTCCTAGTGCCACTTGTGTGCATTGCTCACCAGCTCAATTTAGTTCTGAGTCAGAGCACAAAGTTAATTCCCAAAGTTAAAGTTTTCTTTGCGGCGGCTTCACCACTTTCCTTTGCAAGACAACCACGAGGGTGAGGTTGCTTGAATAGGCTGGATGTGCACGTTGGAATGTCACTTCTAGAACTGTCAACACCGTGGCGAAAAACTATGAGCAACTGAAGGACACCTTCACCCATATCATAGAGCACCCTACCATGGATGATGATACTGTGTCATGTGCAGATGGGTTCAAGGCAAAGCTGGAAGATTTTCCCAAAAAATGTTTTGTCTTCTAACTTTTGAGGAGATATTTGCTCACACAGATGTTGTGTTTGACATAGTGCAGCAGAAAACCATGGATGTAGCCTACTGTAAGAGAAGAGTAGAGAATCTGAATGGAGGAGCACAAGTCTGATGTAGCATTCAGTGCCATATATGAGAAGGCCGCAAGCATGACCGAGGATCCAGAGATCATGCACAGGAGGAAGCGTCGGCAGGGCTCTCAGGATGGAAGGCTCACCTACAAGCCACTGTATGACTCAATTCATGATAACATCAATTCTCAGATAGCACAGTGGTACAAAAGCCTGAACAGTATGCGATTCCTGGAATTGTTAGATGGTGGTACATTTGATACTTTCAAGAGAAAATTCCCAGATGATGCTTTGACAAGCCTATTGCAGACCTCTGGCAATTTATTTGGTACTTTACAAGGGGATTCAAGGGAACATTACAAAGCTGTGTGACACAATCCTGTACTATAAGAGTAGTGGACTTGATGAAGCGATGCCTGAGCTGTGCTCTTGTTGCTACTATGGGGACAACATCAGCTGGGGTGGAGCGATGCTTCTCCTGCCTCAAGAGGCTGAAGAGCTACTCTCAAAACACTATGGGACAAGAGAGACTGCCTCAAGAGGCTGAAGAGCTACTCTCAAAACACTATGGGACAAGAGAGACTGCCTCAAGAGGCTGAAGAGCTACTCTCAGAACACTATGGGACAAGAGAGAC
This sequence comes from Coregonus clupeaformis, assembly GCF_020615455.1. NCBI lineage: Eukaryota > Metazoa > Chordata > Actinopteri > Salmoniformes > Salmonidae > Coregonus > Coregonus clupeaformis. The sequence goes on along the minus strand of NC_059200.1, from coordinate 11,950,549 downwards.
TGCCTCAAGAGGCTGAAGAGTTACTATCAGAACACTATGGGACAAGAGAGACTGAGGAACCTTGCAATCCTATCCATAGAGAGGATAATTTCTTAAATCACTGCAGAAAAATCCTCACTGGTAGGAGAAGGTCATCGACCAGTTTGCCAACCAGACTATGAGAAGAATGGACTTCATCTTCAAAGTAAGGCTTTAACATGTTTCACCCCATTATAATCAAGTTTACATTAGTTTAATTGTTAAGGAAATTATGTTACCAATTTTGTATTGAATTGATATTCATTTAAATTTAGTTTTCAACAGTAATTCCCCCATGCTCCACCCATGGCCCTCTGAAGAACTGAACAGCCCTGTACCCCTCTGAAGAACTGAATCCCCTGGTCCTCTGAAGAACTGAATCCCCTGGTCCTCTGAAGAACTGAATCCCCTGGTCCTCTGAAGAACTGAATCCCCTGGTCCTCTGAAGAACTGAATCCCCTGTTCCTCTGAAGAACTGAATCCCCTGGTCCTCTGAAGAACTGAATCCCCTGGTCCTCTGAAGAACTGAATCCCCTGGTCCTCTGAAGAACTGAATCCCCTGGTCCTCTGAAGAACTGAATCCCCTGGTCCTCTGAAGAACTGAATCCCCTGGTCCTCTGAAGAACTGAATCCCCTGGTCCTCTGAAGAACTGAATCCCCTGTTCCTCTGCTGTCTGTTATTCCCCATGTCCCATATGCCATTTCATCCACTGGCACATTGAATGTTTCCTCTCCAAGCACTGTGAGTAGCCCTATCAATTTTCTCTCGTTACTATGTAGAGTCAATCACATACACAAACACGATCACATTATTACACATCAATGTGATTTGATTAGAATGATTACTTTATCCTATCCCAGGTATTCCTTAAAGAGGAATAATATAGCTTAACTGTAAACTAGCTACTGTAACACAACAGTGGTAGGCCTGATCACCGACAACGACGAGACAGCCTATAGGGAGGAGGTCAGAGACCTGGCCGTGTGGTGCCAGGATAACAACCTCTCCCTCAAAGTGACCAAGACAAAGGAGATGATTGTGGACTACAGGAAAAAAAAGAGGACTGAGCACGCCCCCATTCTCATCGACGGGGTTGTAGTGGAACAGGTTGAGAGCTTCAAGTTCCTTGGTGTCCACATCACCAACGAACTATCATGGTCCAAACACACCAAGACAGTCGTGAAGAGGGCACGACAAAGCCTATTCCCCCTCAGGAGACTGAAAAGATTTGGCATGGGTCCTCAGATCCTCAAAAAATTCTACAGCTGCACCATCGAGAGCATCCTGACTGCTTGCCATGCATCACCGCCTGGTATGGCAACTGCTTGGCCTCCGACCGCAAGGCACTATAGAGGGTAGTGCGTACGGCCCAGTACATCACTGGGGTCAAGCTTCCAGCCATCCAGGACCTATATAATAGGCGGTCAGAGGAAGGCCCTCAAAATTGTCAAAGACGCCAGCCACCCTAGTCATAGACTGTTCTCTCTGCTACCGCACGGCAAGCGGTACTGGAGCTCCAAGTCTAGGTCCAAACGGCTTCTTAACAGCTTCTACCCCCAAGCCATAAGACTCCTGAACAGCTAATCATGGACTATTTGCATTTTTACGCTGCTGCTACTCTGTTAATTATTTATGCATAGTCACTTTAACTCTACCCACCTCAATTACCTCAGCTACCTGGTGCCCCCGCACATTGACTCTGCACCGGTACCCCCCTGTATATATAGCCTCCCTACTGTTATTTTATTTTACTTCTGCTCTTTTTTTCTCAACACTTTTTTATTGTTATTGTTTTATTTTACTTTTTTATTTACAAAATAAATGCACTGTTGGTTAAGGGCTGTAAGTAAGTGTCACGCTCTGGCTCCGGGACTGTGTATTTTGAGCCAGGGTGTGTTCATTTGGTTGTGTTTGGTATTGGTTGTGTTGTATTTGGTTGGGTTTCCTTGTTTGGTCGTGTGACTCCCAATCAGTGGTAACGAGTGTCAGCTGTCGGCTCGTTATCTCCGATTGGGAGCCATATTTAAACTGTCAGTGTTCACCTTAGTGTTGTGGGTTTTTGTTCCTTGTCAGTCATTGTAACTGAGGACTTCACGATTCGTCATTGTTTGTTGTTTTTGTAGTGAGTACTTTAATTTAATAAAGTCATGTTCGCTCAACGCTGCGCTTTGGTCTCCCTCATTAGACGATCGTGACAGAAAAACCCACCTTAACCAGATCAAGCAGCATGAAGAAGAGAGAGGATGGACTTGGGAGCAGTTGAGTAGGAGTCTCGACTGGGCCAAGCCAAGAGAAGAGGAGAGAGGTTGGACTTTGGAGCAGTGGGGTGATAGTCTGGCGAGAACGATGGAGGCCTGGTCCACGAAGAGGAGAGAACCCCAGAAAATTTTTAGGGGGGCTCACGACGTCGGACCAGCAGGAGGCCGCGATAGAGCGGTCCAGTGGGTTGCCGGAGGAGGCCGTCGGGTTACGGGGGCCACTGGTCGAAGAGGGGATGGAGGAAGTAGAGGCACGGCGAGAGGTACTGGCGTGTGTTGCCAGTCCGGTCCGGCCCGTTCCAGATCCCGGTGTAGGGCCAGTGGTGTGTGTCCCCAGTACAGTCCGGCCCATCCAAGCTCCCCGCACCAAGCCAGTGGTGTGCGTCGTCAGCCCTGTCCGGCCCGTTCCTGCTCTCCGCGCCAAGTCTGTGGTGCGCGTCGCCAGCCCTGTCAGACCCGTGCCTGCTCTCCGCACCAAGTCTATGGTGCGTTTCGTCCAGCCCTGTCCGGCCTGTTCCTGCCACTCGCACCAAACCAGGGGTGCGAGTCGCCAGCCTGGTCCAGCCCGTTCCTGCTACTCGCACCAAGCCAAGGGTGCGAGTCGTCAGCCGGATTCTGCCTGTTCCTGCCACTCGCACCAAGTCAAGGGTGCGAGTCGTCAGCCGGATTCAGCCCATTCCTGCTACTCGCACCAAGCCAAGGGTGCGAGTCGTCAGCGGATTCAGCCCATTCCTGCTACTCGCACTCAAGCCAAGGGTGCGAGTCGTCAGCCGGATTCAGCCCATTCCTGCTACTCGCACCAAGCCAGGGATGCGAGTCTTCAGCCTGGTGAGGCCTGTTCCGGCTCCACGCACCATGCAAAGGGTGCGTATCGTCTGCCAGGTCCGGTCCATTCCTGCCTCACGCGCCAAGCCAGGGGGTGCGCTGGTCGGCAGTCCTGATCCAGCTAACTGGGTCAGATCGGACTGGGGGGCACTACGGGGGATTGTAGTAGGGTGGTGGTCAAGCCCGGAGCCGGAGCCGCCTCCGAGGAGCAATACCCACCCAGCCCTTCCCTATTTGGGGTGTAGGCGCGGTCGGAGTCCGCGCCTTTAGGGGGGGGTACTGTCACGCTCTGGCTCCGGGACTGTGTATTTTGAGCCAGGGTGTGTTCATTTGGTTGTGTTTGGTATTGGTTGTGTTGTATTTGGTTGGGTTTCCTTGTTTGGTCGTGTGACTCCCAATCAGTGGTAACGAGTGTCAGCTGTCGGCTCGTTATCTCTGATTGGGAGCCATATTTAAACTGTCAGTGTTCACCTTAGTGTTGTGGGTTTTTGTTCCTTGTCAGTCATTGTAACTGAGGACTTCACGATTCGTCATTGTTTGTTGTTTTTGTAGTGAGTACTTTAATTTAATAAAGTCATGTTCGCTCAACGCGCTGCGCTTTGGTCTCCCTCATTAGACGATCGTGACAGTAAGCATTTCACGGTAATGTCTACACCTGTTGTATTCGGCGCATGTGGCAAATAACATTAGATTTGATTTGATTTGATTTGATATACATTACATACTTTATTGGCCTAAAGAGACCCATTGAGAGGATAGTTTTCAATACAAACTAAGAACAATGACCCAAAGTCCTCGCCACTAGACACTAGACTAGAACAGCAAGTCATTTGGAAAGAGAAAGAAAGGAAGAGGGGTATTGTGAATTTGGCTGGGGTTATGTACAGGCTGGGGTTATGTACAGGCTGGGGTTATGTACAGGCTGGGGTTATGTACAGGCTGGGGTTATGTACAGGCTGGGGTTATGTACAGGCTGGGGTTATGTACAGGCTGGGGTTATGTGCAGGCTGGGGTTATGTGCAGGCTGGGGTTATGTACAGGCTGGGGTTATGTACAGGATGGGGTTATGTACCGGCTGGGGTTATGCTGGGGTTATGTACAGGCTGGTATGGTAATGGAGTGAGAGAAGAAGGGAGGAGGAGAGGAGAGGAGGAGGCTCTCTAGTAAAACACAAAGTGGCGTTGGAGCGTTTGGAGCGTTGGACATCCTCTAGATGAAACAGACACAAAGGGGATTACCCTGCTCTTTGCTTTTTGACCGGAGAAAGAGCCATGGTTTTGTGTAACTATTGTAATTTGGGGGGAGTGTGTGTGTGGGGTGGTGGTGGGTGGGGTTGGGGGTGTTCAGAGGCTTTGGTGCAGAAAAAGGCTCATCATGGATGGATGGATGGATGGATGGATGGATGGATGGATGGATGGATGGATGGATGGATGGATGGATGGATGGATGGATGGATGGATGGATGGATGGATGGATGGATGGATGGATGGATGGTGTTGGAGAAGAGCCCAACTCCTCATCACCTCTAACCCTAAAAATCCCTAACCTACAAACCCCTACAAATCCTTAACCCTAAACTCCCAACCATATTCTACAAATCCCTACAAATCCCTAACCCTAACACCTAATTTATCATACTGGCCCCCCGTGTGAAACGAAACCACAAGCGCCATGCTCTACCAACTGAGCTACAGGGGACTATATAAATACAGAACAAAAATATAAACGCAACATGAAACAATTTTAAAGATTTTACTGAGTTACAGTTCATAGAAGGAAATCAGTCAATTGAAATAAATTCATTAGGCCCTAATCTATAGATTTCACGTGACTGGGCAGGGGCGCAGCAATAGGTGGGCCTGGGAGGGCATAGGCCCGCAAAAGGGCTTTATTACACACAGAAATACTCCTCAGCAAAGAAGAGAAGTACTGCTCCTCACCACAGCTGTGTCCCTGACCAGAGCTCCCCTTTAAGAAGTACTGCTACTCACCACAGCTGTGTCCCTGACCAGAGCTCCCCTTTAAGAAGAGAAGTACTGCTCCTTACCACAGCTGTGTCCCTGACCAGAGCTCCCCTTTAAGAAGAGAAGTACTACTACTCACCACAGCTGTGTCCCTGACATGAGCTCCCCTTTAAGAAGAGAAGTACTGCTACTCACCACAGCTGTGTCCCTGATCAGAGCTCCCCTTTAAGAGAAGCACTGCTACTCACCACAGCTCCCCTAGATTTATTTAATACTACAAAGAGACACTCTGGCTGATATGTTTACTCTCTCTCTCTCTCTCTCTCTCTCTCTCTCTCTCTCTCTCTCTCTCTCTCTCTCTCTCTCTCTCTCTCTCTCTCTCTCTCTCTCTCTCTCTCTCTCTCTCTCTCTCTCTCTCTCCTCTCTCTCTCTCTCTCTCTCTCTAGCACTTTATCTGGTGCTGTTGGGGCAGCTGCTCTAAAGGGTAATTCTCTGGGTTGCAGTGCATAAGAAAGCCTTGTGAGGAAAATATTCTGGATCACAGTGTTAGGTGAGTCAAAGTTTGTCCTAGGGGGAATCTCCCAAGTTCTGCCCTACAGGCTAGATTCGGGGCATTTCTGTGCACACCTAGAATATTTCCACATGATTCCAGGTGTAACATTTCGGTGGGGCTTTTATTCCATTACGTATCTTTTGAATTGTAAATTGGCCCCAATTTTCTCTCTCTATGTCATCACATTGACATCCTAAAGTTTAACGCTTCAGGACGCTTCAGCAAGACGCTCTGCTTTAGGACCAGAAAAAAGCTCTTCAACAGATCGGACAGAGGGACGGAAGACATCTTTCTCTTAAGAAAACCCAGAGGAGTGGGTCAATATGTTGATGTCAGGCTGGGGTCAGGGACCTCTAGGAGGGGGAATGATGCAGGAAAACAGACAATGTGTGGATGTAAGGCTGAAGTCAATAGACAGCTTTATAGATGTTGTAGATGATTAGTCTGTCTCTATATAGAGGTTTGTTACTGTCGTAGATGATTAGTCTGTCTCTATATAGAGGTTTGTTACTGTCGTAGATGATTAGTCTGTCTCTATATAGAGGTTTGTTACTGTCGTAGATGATTAGTCTGTCTCTATATAGAGGTTTGTTACTGTCGTAGATGATTAGTATGTCTCTATATAGAGGTTTGTTACTGTTGTAGATGATTAGTCTGTCTCTATATAGAGGTTTGTTACTGTCGTAGATGATTAGTCTGTCTCTATATAGAGGTTTGTTACTGTCGTAGATGATTAGTCTGTCTCTATATAGAGGTTTGTTACTGTCGTAGATGATTAGTCTGTCTCTATATAGAGGTTTGTTACTGTTGTAGATGATTAGTCTGTCTCTATATAGAGGTTTGTTACTGTCGTAGATGATTAGGCTCTGTCATAGCCGGCCGCGACCGGGAGAACCATGGGGTGGCGCACAATTGGCCCAGAATCAGGCCTTCATGGTCGAATTGCTGCAAAGAAACCACTACTAAAGGACACCAATAAGGAGAAGAGACCTGATTGGGTCAAGAAACATAAGCAATGGACATTAGACTGGTGAAAATGTGTCCTTTAGTCTGGAGTCCAAATTAGAGATTTTTGGTTCAAACCGCTGTGCCTTTGTGAGACGCGGTGTGGGTGAACGGATGATATCTGCATGTGTATTTCCCACCGTAAAGCATGGAGGAGGAGTTGTTATGGTGTGGGGTGCTTTGCCGGTGACACTGTCTGTGATTTATTTAGAATTCAATGCACACTTAACCAGCATGGCTACCACAGCATTCTGCAGCGATACGCCATCCCATCTGGTTTGGGCTTAGTGGGACTATCATTTGTTTTTCAACAGGACAATGACCCCACTCACCTCCAGGCTGTGTAAGGGCTATTTTACCAAGAAGGAGAGTGATGGAGTGCTGCATCAGATGACCTGGCCTCCACAATCCCCCGACCTCAACCCAATTGAGATGGTTTGGGATGAGTCGGACAGCAGAGTGAAGGAAAAGCAGCCAACAAGTGCAACCTTCCCAAGTTCTCTCACGTCACCCCGCTCCTCCGCACACTCCACTGGCTTCCAGTTGAAGCTCACATCTGCTACAAAACCAAGGTGCTTGCCTACAGAGCTGTGAGGGGAACGGCACCTCCTTACCTTCAGGCTCTGATCAGTCCCTACACCCAAACGAGGGCATTACGTTCATCCACCTCTGGCCTGCTGGCCCCCCTACCTCTGCGGAAGCACAGTTCTCGCTCAGCCCAGTCAAAGCTATTCGCTGCTCTGGCACCACAATGGTGGAACAAGCTCCCCCATGACGCCAGGACAGCGGAGTCACTGACCACCTTCCGGAGACACTTGAAACCCCACCTCTTTAAGGAATACCTGGAATAGTCTAACAGTAATCCTTCTACCCCCACCCCCCTCCCCCAGTGGTGGATGTCCCACTGGCTATCCTAAGTTGAATGCACCAATTTGTAAGTCGCTCTGGATAAGAGTGTCTGCTAAATAACTTAAATGTAAATGTAAACAAGTGCTCAGCATATGTGGGAACTCCTTCAAGACTGTTGGAAAAGGTGAAGCTGGTTGAGAGAATGTCAAAAGTGTGCAAAGCTGTCATCAAGGCAAAGGGTGGCTATTTGAATAATCTCAAATATAAAATATATTTTGAATGGTTTAACACTTTTTTGGTTACTACATGATTCCATATGTGTTATTTCATAGTGTTGATGTCTTCACTATTATTCTACAATGTAACAAAAAAAAAGTAAAAATAAAGAAAAACCCTGGAATGAGTAGGTGTGTCCAAACTTTTGACTGGTAGTATATATATATATATATATATATATATATATATATATATATATATATATATATATATATATATATACACACACACACAGCTGTGAATAAATTAAGAGACCACTGCAAATGTTTCTTGAATCTACATGTATGACAGCCATTCCATTCTAGTGTCTGTTGAATTCCAACACAGGCACACCTCATTCTACTGAATTAGGTACTGATTAGGTGATCACCTGAACCAAATCTTATTTAACGAGGAAAAGTATAAAAACCACTGCTGTGGTCATCACTATCCTCTTGCAATAGGACCAGCTGGATGGCAAAAACAGTGCTAATAGTACCTCAAAAGTAATATTAATAAAAAATAAAAAACTATTGACCATGCCAAAAGAGTTGAAAAGGAAAGTTTTGAGTGAGGAAAAGAAGGGTTCAATTCTGGCTTTACTGGCAGAGGGATACAGTGAGCGTCAGGTTGCTTCCATCCTTAAAATGTCAAAGACTGCGGTTCATAAGAACAAGGTCAAGCAGCAGACATTGGGGACAACAAAGCCCACGGGGGCCAGTATGAAAAATGTATGCACTCACTAATTGGAAGTCGCTCTGGATAAGAGCATCTGCTAAATGACTAAACTGTAAACTGTAAAGCTACAGACCGGCAGAGGGTGAAAACGACTCTCTACTGACCGGGATGACCGCCAACTCATTCGAATGTCACTCAACATCCGTAGGATGACATCAAGTGACCTACAAAAATAATGGCAAATGGCAGCTGGGGTGAAGTGCACGGCGAGGACGGTTCGAAACAGGCTCCTAGGGTCAGGGCTGAAGTCGTGCAAAGCTAGAAAAAAAGCCCTTCATTAATGAGAAGCAAAGAAGAGCCAGGCTGAGGTTTGCAAAAGACCATAAGGATTGGACCGTAGAGGACTGGAGAAAGGTCATCTTCTCTGATGAGTCCAATTTTCAGCTTTGCCCAACACCTGGTCGTCTAATGGTTAGACGGAGACCTGGAGAGGCCTACAAGCCACAGTGTCTCGCTCCCACTGTGAAATTTGGTGGAGGATCGGTGATGATCTGGGGGTGCTTCAGCAAGGCTGGAATCGGGCAGATTTGTCTTTGTGAAGGACGCATGAATCAAGCCACGTACAAGGTTGTCCTGGAAGAAAACTTGCTTCCTTTTGCTCTGACATTGTTCCCCAACTCTGAGGATTGGTTTTTCCAGCAGGACAATGCGCCATGCCACACAGCCAGGTCAATCAAGGTGTGGATGGAGGACCACCAGATCAAGACCCTGTCATGGCCAGCCCAATCTCCAGACCTGAACCCCATTAAAAACTTCTGGAATGTGATCAAGAGGAAATGGATGGTCACAAGCCATCAAAGAAAGCCGAGCTGCTTGAATTTATGTGCCAGGAGTGGCATAAAGTCACCCAACATCAATGTGAAAGACTGGTGGAGAGCATGCCAAGACGCATGAAAGCTGTGATTGAAAATCAGGGTTATTCCACCAAATTATTGATTTCTGAACTCTTCCTAAGTTAAAACATTGGTATTGTGTTGTTTAAAAATGAACATGAACTTATTTTCTTTGCATTATTCAAGGTCTGACAACACTGCATCTTTTTTGTTATTTTGACCAGTTGTCATTTTCTGCAAATAAATGCTCTAAATGACAATATCTTTATTTGGAATTTGGGAGAAATGTTGTCAGTAGTTTATAGAATAAAACAAACATGTTATTTTTACCCAAACACATACCTATAAATAGTAAAACCAGAGAAACTGATAATTTTGCAGTGGTCTTTTACTTTTTTCCAGAGCTGTATATATATATATATATATATATATATATATATATATATATATATATATTGTGTGCATGTATATATACACACACTCCGGATTCTGACATTGCTCTGCCTAAAATGTTTAGATTTCTTAATTCCCTTCTAGATTTGTGTGTATTGTTGTGTATTGTTAGATATTAATGCACTGTTGGAGCTAGGAACACAAGCATTTCACTACATTTGCAATAACATCTGCTAAATATGTGTCTGTGACCAATACAATTGCATTTTATTTTATTTGAATCTGCTTTCTCATGCTTTAAGGAGCTACACATTTGCATGCTGATAATGTTGTGGTAATATTAGTAAAACTTAAATATAACATTTTCTAAATGTTCTTGAAATGTTCTGAGGACCTCAAAGACAAGGTAAAATGTATATTGTGTGAATATCAATGGAATATTATGTTAAAACTAAACTAAACTATTATATGAACGTCATAAAAACGGATTTTTTTGGAAATTGTGGAACATTGTGGGAATGTTCTCTGCAACCTATGTGAATATCACAAGAATATACTTGCAACATCCCAGACAACCCCCATAACTTATTTTATAAAATGTTCTAGGAACCGTTAAAGAACTTAGACCAGGTGTTCTGTCCTGTGCAACCTAACTTAAAATTGCATGAATGTCATCACAACTGAGCATATTTGTTTTATTTTGGGACCTATATCTTGTAATGTAATCACACCCTATTTACATGTTCTGGGAAAATGTAAAGAACTCAGAAAGGCTGTTCTGTCAACATTCTTGCAACATCAAAGGAATATTTTGTGCATCCTGATACAAACATTATCTGAACGTCAGCACAACCAGACCGTTTTAGCGTTTTGGGAACCCATCTCTTGTCATGTCCCCAAAACGTTCCCACAAACTAAACAAACATTCTGGGGAGCCTTTAAAGAACCCATTCAACGTGTTCTAAGAACTTTCTTGCAACATCCGGCGAATGTTTATACAACCCTTCTATAATCATCAGTCCTACTGGACAGTTCTGGTGTTACGAGAACATGGTCTGGTCTGAAATGTTATTTTCTCACACAATTACAGAGAGAGCATGAAAAACAAGGAGAGAGACGGAGAGAGAGAGAGAGAGAGAGAGAGAGAGAGAGAGAGAGAGAGAGAGAGAGAGAGAGAGAGAGAGAGAGAGAGAGAGAGAGAGAGAGAGAGAGAGAGAGAGAGAGAGAGAGAGAGAGAGAGAGAGAGAGAGAGAGAGAGAGAGAGAGAGAGAGAGAGAGAGAGAGAGAGAGAGAGAGAGAGAGAGAGAGAGAGAGAGAGAGAGAGAGAGAGAGAGAGAGAGAGAGAGAGAGAGAGAGAGCTACTTAGTAGCGGTTTGGTGATGAAGACAGGAATGCCCCCCTTGATGAGGGACTGCTGTTTCAGGCTACAGCGTCCCTTGCCCTGATAACACTAACTCTAACCCAGAACGATAGCTAGTCACATGATGAGTCCCTTGCCCTGATAACACTAACTCTAACCCAGAACGATAGCTAGTCACATGATGAGTCCCTTGCCCTGATAAAACTAACTCTAACCCAGAACGATAGCTAGTCACATGATGAGTCCCTTGCCCTGATAACACTAACTCTAACCCAGAACGATAGCTAGTCACATGATGAGTCCCTTGCCCTGATAACACTAACTCTAACCCAGAACGATAGCTAGTCACATGATGAGTCCCTTACCCTGATAACACTAACTCTAACCCAGAACGATAGCTAGTCACATGATGAGTCCCTTGCCCTGATAACACTAACTCTAACCCAGAATGATAGCTAGTCACATGATGAGTCCCTTGCCCTGACAACCCTAACATTTTGTTATGTTACAGCCTCATTCTAAAATTGATTAAATAAAATAAATCCTCATCAATCTACCTACCTACAATACCCTATAATGACAAAGAGAAAACAGGTTTTTAGACATTTTTGCAAATTTATGAAAAATAAAAAACAGAAATATGTCATTTACATAAGTATTCAGACCCTCTGCTATGAGACTCGAAATTGAGCTCAGGTTCATCCTGTTTCCATTGATCATCCTTGAGATGTTTCTACAACTTGATTGGAGTCCACCTGTGGTAAATGCAACCCAAGAAGACTTGAGGCTGTAATCACTGCCAAAGGTGCTTCAACAAAGTACTGAGTAAAGTGTCTGAAAACGTATGTAAACGCAATATTTCAGCTATTTATTTTTTATAAATTCGCAAAAATGTCTAAAAACCTGTTTTTGCTTTGTCATGATGGGGTATTGTATGTAGATTGATGAAGGGGAAAAAACAATTTAATCAATTTTAGAATAAGGCTGTAACGTAACAGTGCACTGTATACAAGGAGTATCAGTACCAGATCAATGTGGAGCTATATACAGGGAGTACCAGAACCAGATCAATGTGGAGCTATACACAGGAAGTACCAGAACCAGATCAATGTGGAGCTACATACAGTGAGGGAAAAAAGTATTTGATCCCCTGCTGATTTTGTACGTTTGCCCACTGACAAAGAAATGATCAGTCTATAATTTTAATGGTAGGTTTATTTGAACAGTGAGAGACAGAATAACAACAATACAATCCAGAAAAACGCATGTCAAAAATGTTATACATTGATTTGCATTTTAATGAGGGAAATAAGTATTTGACCCCCTCTCAATCAGAAAGATTTCTGGCTCCCAGGTGTCTTTTATACAGGTACCGAGCTGAGATTAGGAGCACACTCTTAAAGGGAGTGCTCCTAATCTCAGTTTGTTACCTGTATAAAAGACACCTGTCCACAGACGCAATCAATCAATCATATTCCAAACTCTCCACCATGGCCAAGACCAAAGAGCTCTCCAAGGATGTCAGGGACAAGATTGTAAACGTACACAAGGCTGGAATGGGCTACAAGACCATCGCCAAGCAGCTTGGTGAGAAGGTGACAACAGTTGGTGTGATTATTCGCAAATGAAAGAAACACAAAATACCTGTCAATCTCCCATCGACCTGGGGCTCCATGCAAGATCTCACCTTGTGGAGTTGCAATGATCATGAGAACGGTGAGGAATCAGCCCAGAACTACACGGGAGGATCTTGTCAATGATCTCAAGGCAGCTGGGACCATAGTCACCAAGAAAACAATTGGTAACACACTATGCCGTGAAGGACTGAAATCCTGCAGCGCCCGCAAGGTCCCCCTGCTCAAGAAAGCACATATGCAGGCCCGTCTGAAGTTTGCCAATGAACATCTGAATGATTCAGAGGAGAACTGGGCGAAAGTGATGTGGTCAGATGATACCAAAATGGAGCTCTTTGGCATCAACTCAACTCACCTTGTTTTGAGGAGGAGGAATGCTGCCTATGACCCCAAGAACACCATCCCCACCGTCAAACATCGAGGTGGAAACATTATGCTTTGGGGGTGTTTTTCTGCTAAGGGGACAGGACAACTTTACCAAATCAAAGGGACAATGGACAGGGCCATGTACCATCAAATCTTGGGTGAGAACCTCCTTCCCTCAGCCAGGGCATTGAAAATGGGTTGTGGATGGGTATTCCAGCATGACAATGACCCAAAACACACAGCCAAGGCAACAAAGGAGTGGCTCAAGAAGAAGCACATTAAGGTCCTGGAGTGGCCTAGCCAGTCTCCAGACCTTAATCCCATAGAAAATCTGTGGAGGGAGCTGAAGGTTCGAGTTGCCAAACGTCAGCCTCGAAACCTTAATGACTTGGAGAAGATCTGCAAAGAGGAGTGGGACAAAATCCCTCCTGAGATGTGTGCAAACCTGGTGGCCAACTACAAGAAACGTCTGACCTCTGTGATTGCCAACAAGGGTTTTGCCACCAAGTACTAAGTCATGTTTTGCAGAGGGGTCAAATACTTATTTCCCTAATTAAAATGCAAATCAATTTATAACATGTTTGACATGTGTTTTTCTGGATTTTTTTGTTGTTATTCTGTCTCTCACTGTTCAAATAAACCTACCATTAAAATTATAGACTGATCATGTTTTTGTCAGTGGGCAAACATACAAAATTAGCAGGGGATCAAATATTTTTTTCCCTCACTGTACAGGGAGTACCAGTACCAGAGCAATGTGGAGCTATATACTGTACAGGGAATGCACTGTAAAGTCTAGTGAGTGTGTATATAGTGTGTATATATAGTCCTGTGAGTGTGCAGAGAGTCAGTATAACATAGGGTCAGTGCAGATAGTCTGGGTAACCATTTAATGAACCATTTAGCAGCCTTATGGGGGTAGATGCTCTCTCGTAGCCTGTTGATCCTAGAGCCGATGCTACGAAACCTTTTGCTGGTCTGTAGCAGAGTGAACAGTCTATGGCTTGGTTGGCTGGAGTCTTTTTCTGGCCTTCCTCTGACACCGCCTGGTATAGAGGCCTGGAAGGGAAGGAGGTCAGCCCCAGTGATGTCCTGTGCTGTCCGCAACACCCTCTGTAGCGCTTTGCGTTAAAGGGCGGAGCATTTGCCATACTAACCAGTGATGCAGCCTGTCAACATGATCTTGATGGTCCCGCTGTATAACTTTTTTAGAATCCGAGGGCCCATGCCAAATCTGTTCAGCCTCCTGAGGGGGAAGAAGCTCTGTCATGCCCTCTTCACGACTGTGCGGTTGTGTGTGGACCACGTTAAGTCCTTAGTGATGTGAACACCGATGAACTTAAAGCTCTCGACCCGCTCCACTACAGCCCTGTTGATGTGGATGGAGGCATGCTCTCCCCTCTTTCTCCTATAGTCCACAATCAGCTCCTAGGTCTTACTGACGTTGAGGGAGATGCTGTTGTCCTGTCACCACACTGCCAAGTCTGACTCATCACTGTTGGTGATCAGGCCTACCACCATCGTGCCGTTAGCAAACTTGATGATTGTGTTGGAGACGGGTGTGGCCACGCAGTCGTGGGTGAACAGGGAGTACATGAGGGGACGAAGCACACACCCCTGTGGGGCCCCCGTGTTGGAGGTCAGCGTGGCGGAGGTGATGTTGCCTACCCTTACCACCTGGGGGCGGTCCGTCAGGAGGTCCAGGATCCAGTTGCAGAGGGAGGTGTTTAGTCCCAGGGTCCTTAGCTTAGTGATGAGCTTTGAGGGCATTATCTGAGCTGTAGTCAATGAACAGCATTATCACATACAGTGAGGAAAAAAAGTATTTAGTCAGCCACCAATTGTGCAAGTTCTCCCACTTAAAAATATGAGAGAGGCCTGTAATTTTCATCATAGGTACACGTCAACTATGACAGACAAATTGAGAAAAAAAATCCAGAACATCACATTGTAGGATTTTTAATGAATTTATTTGCAAATTATGGTGGAAAATAAGTATTTGGTCACCTACAAACAAGCAAGATTTCTGGCTCTCACAGACCTGTAACTTCTTCTTTAAGAGGCTCCTCTGTCCTCCACTAGTTACCTGTATTAATGGCACCTGTTTGAACTTGTTATCAGTATAAAAGACACCTGTCCACAACCTCAAACAGTCACACTCCAAACTCCACTATGGCCAAGACCAAAGAGCTGTCAAAGGACACCAGAAACAAAATTGTAGACCTGCACCAGGCTGGGAAGACTGAATCTGCAATAGGTAAGCAGCTTGGTTTGAAGAAATCAACTGTGGGAGCAATTATTAGGAAATGGAAGACATACAAGACCACTGATAATCTCCCTCGATCTGGGGCTCCACACAAGATCTCACCCCGTGGGGTCAAAATGATCACAAGAACGGTGAGCAAAAATCCCAGAAAAACATGGGGGGACCTAGTGAATGACCTGCAGAGAGCTGGGACCAAAGTAACAAAGCCTACCATCAGTAACACACTACGCCGCCAGGGACTCAAATCCTGCAGTGCCAGACGTGTCCCCCTGCTTAAGTCAGTACATGTCCAGGCCCGTCTGAAGTTTGCTAGTGTGCATTTGGATGATCCAGAAGAGGATTGGGAGAATGTCATATGGTCAGATGAAACCAAAATATAACTTTTTGGTAAAAACTCAACTCGTCGTGTTTGGAGGACAAAGAATGCTGAGTTGCATCCAAAGAACACCATACCTACTGTGAAGCATTGGGGTGGAAACATCATGCTTTGGGGCTGTTTTTCTGCAAAGGGACCAGGACGACTGATCCGTGTAAAGGAAAGAATGAATGGGGCCATGTATCGTGAGATTTTGAGTGAAAACCTCCTTCCATCAGCAAGGGCATTGAAGATGAAACGTGGCTGGGTCTTTCAGCATGACAATGATCCCAAACACACCGCCCGGGCAACGAAGGAGTGGCTTCGTAAGAAGCATTTCAAGGTCCTGGAGTGGCCTAGCCAGTCTCCAGATCTCAACCCCATAGAAAATCTTTGGAGGGAGTTGAAAGTCCGTGTTGCCCAGCGACAGCCCCAAAACATCACTGCTCTAGAGGAGATCTGAATGGAGGAATGGGCCAAAATACCAGCAACAGTGTGTGAAAACCTTGTGAAGACTTACAGAAAACGTTTGACCTGTGTCATTGGCAACAAAGGGTATATAACAAAGTATTGAGAAACTGTTGTTATTGACCAAATACTTATTTTCCACCATAATTTGCAAATACATTCATTAAAAATCCTACAATGTGATTTTCTGGAAAAAAAAATCTCATTTTGTCTGTCATAGTTGACGTGTACCTATGATGAAAATTACAGGCCTCTCTCATCTTTTTAAGTGGGAGAACTTGCACAATTGGTGGCTGACTAAATACTTTTTTTCCCCACTGTAGGTGTTCCTTTTGTCCAGGTGGGAAAAGGCAGTGTGGAGTGCTATGGAGATTGCATCATCTGTGGATCTGTTGGGGCGATATGCAAATTGGAGTGGGTCTAGGGTTTCTGGGATGATGGTGTTGATGTGAGCCATTACCAGCCTTTCAAAGCACTTCATGGCTACAGACGTGAGTGCTACGGGTCGGTAGTCATTTAGGCAGGTTACCTTAGTGTTCTTGGGCACAGGGACTATGGTGGTCTGCTTGAAACATGTTGGTATTACAGACTCAGACAGGGAGAAGTTGAAGATGTCAGTGAAGACACTTGCCAGTTGGTCAGCGCATGCTCGGAGTACATGCCCTGGTAATCCATCTGGCCCTGCGGCCTTGTGAATGTTGAGCTGTTTAAAGGTCTTACTCACATCGGCTGTCTTAGTGCCAGCATCGGTTTGTGGTGGTAAATAGACAGCTATAAAAAATATAGATGAAAACTCTCTTGGTAAATACTCTACCTCAGGCAGGGCAAAACCTTGAGACTTAATTAATATTAGACATCGCGCACCAAATGTTGTTGTCATTTTAGCAGACGCTCTTATCCACAGTGACTTACATATTTGTTTTTTTATATAAATTTTTTCACACTGGCCGCCCGTGGGAATCGAACCCACAACCCTGGCGTTGCAAGCGCAATGCTCTACCAACTGAGCTACATGGGGCCTAAACACAGAACACCACCCCTCGTCGAACCGAAGGTTGCTGTTCATACCTGCTCCTACAACATAAGACGTAAACTACTGCAGTTTAAGGTAATAAGATAAAGTTTTGTAATCTAGGTCTAATTCAGCTAAACATATTATAGCCATCAATTGGAAAGCCTCATATTCTAGATGACTGAACTATCTAGCTACATCCCATATATTACAAAATCCAACATAAACCAGACACATTTGACAGAATTTGGAAGTCTTATGTTGACCATCTTATATAATGTTTTGAATAGTGGGCATTTTGTTTTTGTGCTGTATGTGAAAACAAATGATAAAAATATATAAGAAAAACAAACATGTGCAGACCAGAATAGAGTTCATTCAGCAAACGGCCTGCTCAGTAAACACCTAAACTGCCATTCATCAAGACTTTCTGCTAACAGTGCAGGTCTGGGTGGCTGGCCCTGGCTCTAACCAGAAATACTGGTTAGATATGGAGATACTGGGGAAATACTGGTTAGATATGGAGATAGTGGGGAAATACTGGTTAGATAGGGAGATACTGGGGAAATACTGGTTAGATAGGGAGATACTGGGGAAATACTGGTTAGATATGGAGATAGTGGGGAAATACTGGTTATATATGGAGATAGTGGGGAAATACTGGTTAGATATGGAGATAGTGGGGAAATACTGGTTAGATAGGGAGATACTGGGGAAATACTGGTTAGATATGGAGATAGTGGGGAAATACTGGTTAGATATGGAGATAGTGGGGAAATACTGGTTAGATAGGGAGATACTGGGGAAATACTGGTTAGATATGGAGATAGTGGGGAAATACTGGTTAGATATGGAGATACTGGGGAAATACTAGTTATATATGGAGATACTGGGGAAATACTGGTTAGATATGGAGATACTGGGGAAATACTGGTTAGATATGGAGATACTGGGGAAATACTGGTTAGATATGGAGATAGTGGGGAAATACTGGTTAGATATGGAGATACTGGGGAAATACTGGTTAGATATGGAGATAGTGGGGAAATACTGGTTAGATATGGAGATAGTGGGGAAATACTGGTTAGATAGGGAGATACTGGGGAAATACTGGTTAGATATGGAGATAGTGGGGAAATACTGGTTAGATATGGAGATACTGGGGAAATACTAGTTATATATGGAGATAGTGGGGAAATACTGGTTAGATATGGAGATACTGGGGAAATACTGGTTATATATGGATATACTGGGGAAATACTGGTTAGATATGGAGATACTAGGGAAATACTGGTTAGATATAGAGATAGTGGGGAAATACTGGATAGATATGGAGATAGTGGGGAAAAACTGGTTAGATATGGAGATACTGGGGAAATACTGGTTAGATATGGAGATACTGGGGAAATACTGGTTAGATATGGAGATAGTGGGGAAATACTGGTTATATATGGAGATAGTGGGGAAATACTGGTTAGATAGGGAGATACTGGGGAAATACTGGTTAGATATGGAGATAGTGGGGAAATACTGGTTAGATATGGAGATAGTGGGGAAATACTGGTTAGATAGGGAGATACTGGGGAAATACTGGTTAGATATGGAGATAGTGGGGAAATACTGGTTAGATTTGGAGATACTGGGGAAATACTAGTTATATATGGAGATACTGGGGAAATACTGGTTAGATATGGAGATACTGGGGAAATACTGGTTAGATATGGAGATACTGGGGAAATACTGGTTAGATATGGAGATAGTGGGGAAATACTGGTTAGATATGGAGATACTGGGGAAATACTGGTTAGATATGGAGATAGTGGGGAAATACTGGTTAGATATGGAGATAGTGGGGAAATACTGGTTAGATAGGGAGATACTGGGGAAATACTGGTTAGATATGGAGATAGTGGGGAAATACTGGTTAGATATGGAGATACTGGGGAAATACTAGTTATATATGGAGATAGTGGGGAAATACTGGTTAGATATGGAGATACTGGGGAAATACTGGTTATATATGGATATACTGGGGAAATACTGGTTAGATATGGAGATACTAGGGAAATACTGGTTAGATATAGAGATAGTGGGGAAATACTGGATAGATATGGAGATAGTGGGGAAAAACTGGTTAGATATGGAGATACTGGGGAAATACTGGTTAGATATGGAGATACTGGGGAAATACTGGTTAGATATGGAGATACTGGGGAAATACTGGTTAGATATGGAGATACTGGGAAAATACTGGTTAGATATGGAGATACTGGGGAAATACTGGTTAGATATGGAGATAGTGGGGAAATACTGGTTAGATATGGAGATACTGGGGAAATACTGGTTAGATATGGAGATAGTGGGGAAATACTGGTTAGATATGGAGATAGTGGGGAAATACTGGTTAGATATGGAGATACTGGGGAAATACTGGTTAGATATGGAGATACTGGGGAAATACTGGTTAGATATGGAGATACTGGGGAAATACTGGTTAGATATGGAGATACTGGGGAAATACTGGTTAGATATGGAGATACTGGGGAAATACTTGTTAGATATGGAGATACTGGGGAAATACTGGTTAGATATGGAGATACTGGGGAAATACTGGTTAGATATGGAGATAGTGGGGAAATACTGGTTAGATATGGAGATAGTGGGGAAATACTGGTTAGATATGGATATACTGGGGAAATACTGGTTAGATATGTAGATACTGGGGAAATACTGGTTAGATATGGAGATACTGGGGAAATACTGTTTAGATATGGAGATACTGGGGAAATACTGGTTAGATATGGAGATACTGGGGAAATACTGGTTAGATATGGAGATAGTGGGGAAATACTGGTTAGATATGGAGATAGTGGGGAAATACTGGTTAGATATGGAGATACTGGGGAAATACTGGTTAGATATGGAGATAGTGGGAAAATACTGGTTAGATATGTAGATGCTGGGGAAATACTGGTTAGATATGGAGATAGTGGGGAAATACTGGTTAGATATGGAGATAGTGGGGAAATACTGGTTAGATATGGAGATACTGGGGAAATACTGGTTAGATATGGAGATACTGGGGAAATACTGGTTAGATATGGAGATACTGGGAAAATACTGGTTAGATATGTAGATACTGGGGAAATACTGGTTAGATATGGAGATACTGGGGAAATACTGGTTAGATATGGAGATACTGGGGAAATACTGGTTAGATATGGAGATACTGGGGAAATACTGGTTAGATATGGAGATAGTGGGGAAATAGTGGTTAGATATGGAGATACTGCCACCCATTCACTACTGTTACACACACACATTACTATGTCATTAATGCAGAGTTATGGAAGCAGCACATCATCTTGAATACCAATCGAGAACACAGCCTTGATGAGTCGAGTTTCATGCCCGGCGTCGAGGCCAGATGAAATCACTCCGAGGGTTCCTGGTGCACCCTGGGCTCATATTAAATGACTAGGTTGACACTGCCAGGGGAATTCCAAAGGAATATTCCGCACATATGTATTGCAAGAGGCTTCAGTTGTAGACGGTCAGATGTACCCAGTTTAACCTTCATCCTGCATCATGGTTTTAGAAAATTACTAAGAGCTTCATAAAGCCTGACATTAGTCTGTGTTCCTACGAAGTGCATCCATTTTGACCAGGGCCCATACGTCTGTGGCCTAAAGTAGTGCACTATATAGGGAATATGGTGCCATTCTCTGGTCTAAAGTAGTACTATATATAGGGAATAGGGTGCCATTCTCTGGCCTAAAGTAGTGCACTGTATAGGGAATAGGGTGCCATTCTCTGGTCTAAAGTAGTGCACTATATAGGGAATAGGGTGCCATTATCTGGTCTAAAGTAGTGTACTATATAGGGAATAGGGTGCCATTCTCTGGTCTAAAGTAGTGCACTATATAGGGAATAGGGTGCCATTCTCTGGTCTAAAGTAGTGCACTATATAGGGAATAGGGTGCCATTCTCTGGTCTAAAGTAGTGCCCTATATAGGGAACAGGGTGTCATTCTCTGGCCTAAATTAGTGCACTATATAGGGAATAGGGTGCCATTCTCTGGTCTAAAGTAGTGCACTATATAGGGAATAGGGTGCCATTCTCTGGCCTAAAGTAGTGCCCTATATAGGGAACAGGTCGTCATTTAGGAACCATTCCATATTAACATACTGCCAGGTATTACTGCTGTGTATTCTGATAGCCATGATGTTCTTTTGATGGTTGAATTGAACTGAAACCAGTCTCAATAGGTTACATTATAGTTACATATAGAGTTAACCTACAATAGGTTACATTATAGTTACATATAGAGCTAACCTGCAATAGGTTACATTATAGTTACATATAGAGCTAACCTACAATAGGTTACATTATAGTTACATATAGAGCTAACCTACAATAGGTTACATTATAGTTACATATAGAGCTAACCTGCAATAGGTTACATTATAGTTACATATAGAGCTAACCTGCAATAGGTTACATTATAGTTACATATAGAGCTAACCTGCAATAGCTTACCTTAGAGTTACATATAGAGCTAACCTGCAATAGGTTACATTATAGTTACATATAGAGCTAACCTGCAATAGGTTACATTATAGTTACATATAGAGCTAACCTGCAATAGGTTACATTATAGTTACATATAGAGCTAACCTACAATAGGTTACATTAGAGTTACATATAGAGCTAACCTACAATAGGTTACATTATAGTTACATATAGAGCTAACCTGCAATAGGTTACATTATAGTTACATATAGAGCTAACCTGCAATAGGTTACATTATAGTTACATATAGAGCTAACCTACAATAGGTTACATTATAGTTACATATAGAGCTAACCTGCAATAGGTTACATTATAGTTACATATAGAGCTAACCTGCAATAGGTTACATTATAGTTACATATAGAGCTAACCTGCAATAGCTTACCTTAGAGTTACATATAGAGCTAACCTGCAATAGGTTACATTAAACGTATAGCTATAGCACTGTCATCATGTATATTACTTCATTGCCTATATGGAGTCAATAGCGTAACTGAAAGTCAATTGGAGTACTATATTGTAGGTTAACATTGCTAACTACCAGTATTAGACTATAATTAGAAGGAATTACATATAACGGAATAATATAATGTTTTGTATTGCTAGCTACAATTTAATGTCAACTGAAAGCTGAAATTGCCGTTACTAACAGAGGTTCTTTGATGTTGCCTTGGAAACCCTCTCTAACAGTCTGCCAGCTACTCTGGGTGCCCTGGGTGGAACCGGGACTGTCATTTCTCTAATTGCAGAGTGTTTTAATAATTCACATTGTACAATCTACTGCCCCCCTCTCCCAGCCTCTCCTGCTCATTATGATGGGGCCGAAGGAGCCCTGTGTGGTGGAGGAAGGGAGGAGGAGAGGGAGGGAGCGGTAGAGGTAGAGTGGTGTGGGGAGAGACACTGGACTCCCAGCAGCCTCTCTACTATTACCATATGATGGGGCCGAAGGAGCCCTGTGTGGTGGAGGAAGGGAGGAGGAGAGGGAGGGAGCGGTAGAGGTAGAGTGGTGTGGGGAGAGACACTGGACTCCCAGCAGCATCTCTACTATTACCATATGATGGGGCCGAAGGAGCCCTGTGTGGTGGAGGAAGGGAGGAGGAGAGGGAGGGAGCGGTAGAGGTAGAGTGGTGTGGGGAGAGACACTGGACTCCCAGCAGCCTCTCCACTAGTATCATATGATGGGGGTGAAGGAGCCCTGTGTAGGGAGAGACACTGGACTCCCAGCCTCTACTGCTCATTTCGATTGGGGTGAAGGAGCCAGTGGACTCCCAGCAGCCTCTCAACCATTACAGTTTCCCTCCATAATTTATGAGATACTAATGGTAATAAAAAGAGAGAGAGGAGAGGTAAAGGAGAAGAAAGGATGGCCTGTAGAAACGGAGCTGGCTACCAACTACCAACTGAGCTGCACAGGACTGTAGAGCAGCGCAGACCGTCCTATTCCTTTACTGTGGAGCAGAGAGATTACTCCGGTTGACAGCTGTACAGGCCTCCCTACAGGCCTCCCTCCAGGCCTCCCTACAGGCCTCCCTCCAGGCCTCCCTCCAGGCCTCCCTCCAGGCCTCCCTCCAGGCCTCCCTCCAGGCCTCCCTACAGGCCTCCCTCCAGGCCTCCCTCCAGGCCTCCCTACAGGCCTCCCTCCAGGCCTCCCTCCAGGCCTCCCTCCAGGCCTCCCTACAGGCCTCCCTCCAGGCCTCCCTACAGGCCTCCCTACAGGTCCCTGTGTGATCAGGAAGCAGCTCTGTGAGCTCTGTGTGAATTATTACGTTTTCACATTGACAAGGATTCTTGACATTCTCAAGAGGTTCTCGAGAGGTACAGGGCCTCGCGAGGCATTAGTGTAACCTTGAGAAATTCGTACGTCTCGAGCGCTACTTCTGGAGGTAGCTTGACTCTCCCCTGACAGTTGCCCCCTCTAAGCAGAGCAGTGTAAACATCATTGTGTCATGCATCCAACACTCCTACAGTATAAATGGTAATAGCAGAACAATGTTTTGAAACAGCTGAAATGTAGATATTTTACTTATATTATATTTTATCTGAAATTACAGTAAAAGCCAGTTACTCTGAAATTGACTCCGTAGCTTTATGGGAACACCGTCATTCATTCGATGCAAAAGCAAGCAGGAACACAATCATCCCAGTGAATTAACAACTTTGTCAGTCGCAATTGGCTTTTTTCATGTAATGATTTGCATGATATTGAGGAAATTAAGCATAGTTTGTTCTAAGGTAGGCAGAGAAGTAATCTAGGATCTAGCTAATGTTTTTTTTTTGTTTTTAGCTAACGTTGGCTGATGTTGGCATTTAGCTAACTAGCTATCTACCTTAGCGAGCAAGTTAGCTAGTATGTGAGGAGGATGCAGACAATTTGTTTAGCTTGCTACCTTGCTCTGTATAATATGAATGACACTGTATGATAACATTACTGTTATATTTGTATGAGAGGGGTAAACGTTCATTTTTGCTATGCTGAAGTTACTTGATGAAGTAAATGTTGCCAGCTAACATTAGCTAGCTAGTAGCAGCTGTGAAATTTGGCTGTGTTATTGTTGTCTTGCTAAATGAATGGATGACAAAATGAACCATTTAAATGTCTGCATATGCTTGTGAATTGTTGCCACTCTTGATATTCTCTCAACCAGCTTCATGAGGTAGTCACCTGGAATGCATTTCAATTAACAGGTGTGCCTTCTTAAAAATTAATTGGTGGAATTTATTTCCTTCTTAATATGTTTGAGCCAATCAGTTGTGTTGTGACAAGGTAGGAGGGGTATACAGAAGATAGCCCTATTTGGTAAAAGACCAAGTCCATATTATGGCAAGAACAGCTCAAATAAGCAAAGAGAAATGACAGTCCATTATTAATTTGAGACATGAAGGTCAGTCAATATGGAACATTTCAAGAAAAGTTTCTTCAAGTGCAGTCGCAAAAACCATCAAGCGCTATGATAATAATAATAATAATAATAATAATATAATAATAATGATGAAACTGGCTCTCATGAGGACCACCACATGAATGGAAGACCCAGAGTTACCTCTGCTGCAAAGGATAAGTTCATTAGAGTTACCAGCCTCAGAAATTGCAGCCCAAATAAATGCTTCACAGAGTTCAAGTAACAGACACATCTCAACATCAACTGTTCAGAGGAGACTGTGTGAATCAGGCCTTCATGGTCGAATTGCTGCAAAGAAACCACTACTAAAGGACACCAATAATAAGAAGAGACCTGCTTGGGCCAAGAAACACGAGCATAGGACATTAGACCGGTGAGCGGATTATCTCTGCATGTGTATTTCCCACCGTGAAGCATGGAGGAGGAGGTGTGATGGTTTGGGTGTGCTTTGTTGGTGACACTGTCTGTGATTTATTTAGAATAATTTACTTAACCAGCACACACTTAACCAGCATGGCTACCACAGCATTCTGCAGCGATACGCCATCCCATCTGGTTTGGGCTTAGTGGGACTATCATTTGTTTTTCAACAGGACAATGACCCCACACACCTCCAGGCTGATTAAGGACTATTTTACCAAGAAGGAGAGTGATGGAGTGTTGCATCAGAAGAAAAACCCTTGAATGAGTAGGTGTGTCCAAACCTCTGACTGGTACTGTAAGTCTCCAAGAGCTTTGTACCCGTTATTCATTTCACAATTCTTCAAGCTCTGTCAAATTGGTTGTTGATCATTGCTAGACAACCATTTTCAAGTCTTGCCATAGATTCACAAGCAGATTTAAGTCAAAACTGTAACTCGGCCATTCACTCTCTTCTTGGTAAAGAACTCCAGTGTAAATTTGGCCTTGTGTTTTAGGTTATTGTCCTGCTGAATGGTGAATTCCTCTCCCAGTGTCTGGTGGAAAGCAGACTGAACCAGGTTTTCCTCTAGGATTTTGCCTGTGCTTAGTTCCATTCCGTTTCATTTTTATCCTGAAAAACTCCCCAGTCCTTAACGATTACAAGCATACCCATAACATGATGCAGCCACCACTGTGCTTGAAAATATGGAGAGTGGTACTCAGTAAAGTGTTTTACTTCCTCTGACACCGCCTGGTATAGAGGTCCTGGATGGTAGGGAGCTTGGTTCCAGTGATTTTTATTTTATTTTATTTCACCTTTATTTAACCAGGTAAACCAGTTGAGAACAAGTTCTCATTTACAACTGCGACCTGGCCAAGATAAAGCAAAGCAGTGCGATAAAAACAACAACACAGAGTTACATATGCAAAGTCAAAAATACAACAGAAATACTTATAATATACAGTGTGCAAATTTAGCAAGTTATGGAGGTAAGGCAATAAAATAGGCTATAGTGCAAAATAATTACAATTAGTTTTAACACTGGAATGATAGATGTGCAAGAGATGATGTGCAAATAGAGATACTGGGGTACAAATGAGCAAAATAAATAACAATATAGGGATGAGGTAGTTGGGCGGGCTAATTACAGATGGGCTGTGTATAGGTGCAGTGATCGGTAAGGTGCTCTGACAACTGATGCTTAAAGTTAGTGAGGGAGATACAGTGGGGAAAAAAAGTATTTAGTCAGCCACCAATTGTGTAAGTTCTCCCACTTAAAAAGATGAGACAGGCCTGTAATTTTCATCATAGGTACACGTCAACTATGACAGACAAAATGAGGAAAAAAAATCCAGAAAATCACATTGTAGGATTTTTTATGAATTTATTGGCATATGATGGTGGAAAATAAGTATTTGGTCAATAACAAAAGTTTCTCAATACTTTGTTATATACCCTTTGTTGGCAATGACACAGGTCAAACGTTTTCTGTAAGTCTTCACAAGGTTTTCACACACTGTTGCTGTTATTTTGGCCCATTCCTCCATGCAGATCTCCTCTAGAGCAGTGATGTTTTGGGGCTGTCGCTGAGCAACACAGACTTTCAACTCCCTCCAAAGATTTTCTATGGGGTTGAGATCTGGAGACTGGCTAGGCCACTCCAGGACCTTGAAATGCTTCTTACGAAGCCACTCCTTCGTTGTCCGGGCGGTGTGTTTGGGATCATTGTCATGCTGAAAGACCCAGCCACGTTTCATCTTCAATGCCCTTGCTGATGGAAGGAGGATTTCACTCAAAATCTCACGATACATGGCCCCATTCATTCTTTCCTTTACACGGATTAGTCGTCCTGGTCCCTTTGCAGAAAAACAGCCCCAAAGCATGATGTTTCCAACCCCATGCTTCACAGTAGGTATGGTGTTCTTTGGATACAACTCAGCATTCTTTGTCCTCCAAACATGACGAGTTGAGTTTTTACCAAAAAGTTCTATTTTGGTTTCATCTGACCGTATGACATTCTCCCAATCCTCTTCTGGATCATCCAAATGCACTTCAGACAGGCCTGGACATGTACTGGCTTAAGCAGGGGGACACGTCTCGCACTGCAGGATTTGAGTCCCTGGCGGCGTAATGTGTTACTGATGGTAGGCTTTGTTACTTTGGTCCCAGCTCTCTGCAGGTCATTCACTAGGTCCCCCCGTGTGGTTCTGGGATTTTTGCTCACCGTTCTTGTGATCATTTTGACCCCACGGGGTGAGATCTTGCGTGGAGCCCCAGATCGAGGGAAATTATCAGTGGTCTTGTATGTCTTCGATTTCCTAATAATTGCTCCCACAGTTGATTTCTTCAAACCAAGCTGCTTACCTATTGCAGATTCAGTCTTCCCAGCCTGGTGCAGGTCTACAATTTTGTTTTTGGTGTCCTTTGACAGCTCTTTGGTCTTGGCCATTGTGGAGTTTGGAGTGTGACTGTTTGAGGTTGTGGACAGGTGTCTTTTATACTGATAACAAGTTCAAACAGGTGCCATTAATACAGTTAATGAGTGGAGGACAGAGGAGCCTCTTAAAGAAGAAGTTACAGGTCTGTGAGAGCCAGAAATCTTGCTTGTTTGTAGGTGACCAAATACTTATTTTCCACCATAATTTGCAAATAAATTCATTAAAAATCCTACAATGGGATTTTCTGGAATTTTTTTTCTCAATTTGTATGTCATAGTTGACGTGTACCTATGATGAAAATTACAGGCCTCTCTCATCTTTTTAAGTGGGAGAACTTGCACAATTGGTGGCTGACTAAATACTTTTTTTCCCCACTGTAAGTGTCTCCAGCTTCAGAGATTTTTGCAATTTGTTCCAGTCATTGGCAGCAGAGAACTGGAAGGAATTGCGGCCAAAGGAGGTGTTGGCTTTGGGGATGACCAGTGAGATATACCCGCTGGAGCGCAGACTACGGGTGGGTGTTGCTATGGTGACCAATGAGCTAAAATAAGGCGGGGATTTGCCTAGCAGTGATTTATAGATGGCCTGGAGCCAGTGGGTTTGGCGACGAATATGTAGTGAGGACCAGCCAACAAGAGCGTACAGGTCACAGTGGTGGGTATTATATGGGGCTTTGGAGACAAAACGGATGGCACTGTGATAGACAACATCCAATTTGCTGAGTAGAGTGTTGGAGGCTATTTTGTAAATGACATCGCCGAAGTCAAGGATCGGTAGGATAGTCAGTTTTACGAGGGCATGTTTGGCAGCATGAGTGAAGGAGGCTTTGTTGCGAAATAGGAAGCAGATTCTAGATTTAAGTTTGGATTGGAGATTCTTAATGTGAGTCTGGAAGGAGAGTTTACAGTCTAACCAGACACCTAGATATTTGTAGTTGTCCACATACTCTAGGTCAGACCCGTCGAGAGTAGTGATTCTAGTCGGGTGGGCGGGTGCAAGCAGCGTTCGGTTGAAGAGCATGCATTTAGTTTTATTAGTGTTTAAGAGCAGTTGGAGGCTACTGAAGGAGTGTTGTATGGCATTGAAGCTCGTTGTACTGGGCCGTACGCACTACCCTCTGTAGCGCCTTATAGTCGGCTGCAGAGCAGTTGCCATAGTAAGCGGTGATGCAACCAGTCAGGATGCTCTCGATGGTGCAGCTGTATAACTTTTTGAGGATCTGAGCACTAGGTAGCAACTGACTAGGTGAATGGGAGTGCTACAGCGGCTGATTGGATGAAACGGAGTGCTCACAGCGGCTGATTGGATGAATGGGAGTGGGGTTGTGGAGCAGGAAATGAGAGTTGTCAGTAGTTTTCTGGAGTCCAGTAATGTCAGAACACAGGATGCCCCTCTGTCAGACACACACACAGCCACGCTAGGGATGGGACAAACGTTTAACGTTTTTAACGTTTAAACAAACAAAACAATTCTTCATTTAAACATTTTAATGACAATAATAGTTTTTATAAAATTTCATGTGAATTCCCAAGGCATAAGGGTCCTAGGAATGACCGCCAGAGGGCAGTGCAGGTCTATCTACCATAGTCATGGCTCCTCCCTCCCTTCATTAGGAATGACCGCCAGAGGGCAGTGCAGGTCTATCTACCATAGTCATGGCTCCTCCCTCCCTTCATTAGGAATGACCGCCAGAGGGCAGTGCAGGTCTATCTACCATAGTCATGGCTACTCCCTCCCTTCATTAGGAATGACCGCCAGAGGGCAGTGCAGGTCTATCTACCATAGTCATGGCTCCTCCCTCCCTTCATTAGGAATGACCGCCAGAGGGCAGTGCAGGTCTATCTACCATAGTCATGGCTCCTCCCTCCCTTCATTAGGAATGACCGCCAGAGGGCAGTGCAGGTCTATCTACCATAGTCATGGCTCCTCCCTCCCTTCATGACTGGGTCTCAAGATGCATCCCTTTTCAGATTTGCATTACACCACCTTCTCATTTAACTTGTCAAAGTATTGTCACCATTCAGGACTTCAATGCTGTCGCTGGCCTTTCTCTGCCATTTTTCCAATTGTTAACAACGATTACGTCGTGGTGGAGAGTCAACTCCAAAATAATAGATTCCTTGATTCAGCTACGAATCGACTCATCAACTCCTAAGATTCAATATTTTTGGAATGGAGGAGACTGATTAGCCCCCTCCCTCTACCTCTCCCAGTCCCCTCCCTCCGCCTCTCCCAGCCCCCTCCCTCTGACTCTCCCAGTCCCCTCCCTCTACCTCTCCCAGCCCCCTCCCTCTGCCTCTCCCAGCCCCCTCCCTCTGCCTCTCCCAGCCCCCTCCCTCGGCCTCTCCCAGCCCCCTCCCTCCGACTCTCCCAGTCCCCTCCCTCTACCTCTCCCAGCCCCCTCCCTCTGCCTCTCCCAGCCCCCTCCCTCTGCCTCTCCCAGCCCCCTCCCTCGGCCTCTCCCAGCCCCTCCCTCTGCCTCTCCCAGTCCCCTCCCTCTGCCTCTCCCAGCCCCCTCCCTCTGCCTCTCCCAGCCCCCTCCCTCGGCCTCTCCCAGTCCCCTCCCTCTGCCTCTCCCAGCCCCCTCCTATGCCTCTCCCAGCCCCCCTCCCCTGCCTCTCCCAGCCCCCTCCCTCTGCCTCTCCCAGTCCCCTCCCTCTGCCTCTCCCAGCCCCCTCCCTCGGCCTCTCCCAGCCCCCTCCCTCTGCCTCTCCCAGTCCCCTCCCTCTGCCTCTCCCAGCCCCCTCCCTCGGCCTCTCCCAGCCCCCTCCCTCTACCTCTCCCAGCCCCCTCCCTCGCCTCCCAGCCCCCTCCATCCGCCCCTCCCTCTACCTCCCCCCAGCCCCTCCCTCTGCCTCTCCCAGCCCCCTCCCTCTACCTCTCCCAGCCCCCCCTCCCCCGCCTCCCAGCCCCCGCCTCCCAGCCCCCTCCGTCCTTCCCTCCCTCTACCTCTCCCAGCCCCCTCCCCCGCCCCCAGCCCCCTCCCCCTGCCTCTCCCAGCCCCCTCCCTCCGCCTCTCCCAGCCCCCCTCCTCCCGACTCTCCCAGCCCCCCTCCCTCCGACTCTCCCAGCCCCCTCCCTCTGCCTCTCCCAGCCCCCTCCCTCTGCCTCTCCCAGCCCCCTCCCTCTGCCTCTCCCAGCCCCTCCCTCAGCCTCTCCCTGTCCCCTCCTCTGCCTCTCCCAGTCCCCTCCCTCTGCCTCTCCCAGCCCCTCCCTCGGCCTCTCCCAGTCCCCTCCCTCTGCCTCTCCCAGCCCCCTCCCTCGGCCTCTCCCAGCCCCCTCCCTCTGCCTCTCCCAGCCCCTCCCTCGGCCTCTCCCAGTCCCCTCCCTCTGCCTCTCCCAGCCCCCTCCCTAGGCCTCTCCCAGCCCCCTCCCTCTACCTCTCCCAGCCCCCTCCCTCGCCTCCCAGCCCCCTCCGTCCGCCCCTCCCTCTACCTCCCCCAGCCCCCTCCCTCTGCCTCTCCCAGCCCCCTCCCTCTACCTCTCCCATTCCACTCCCCCGCCTCCCAGCCCCCGCCTCCCAGCCCCCTCTGTCCGCCTCCCTCTACCTCTCCCAGCCCCCCTCCCCCCGCCTCCCAGCCCCCACCCTCTACCTCTCCCAGCCCCCTCCCCCGCCTCCCAGCCCCCTCCGTCCGCCCCTCCTCTACCTCTCCCAGCCCCCTCCCCCCGCCTCCCAGCCCCCTCCGTCCGCCCCTCCCTCTACCTCTCCCAGCCCCCTCCCCCCGCCTCCCAGCCCCCTCCCCCCGCCTCCCAGCCCCCTCCCCCCGCCTCCCAGCCCCCTCCGTCCGCCCCCTCCTCTACCTCTCCCAGCCCCCTCCCCCCGCCTCCCAGCCCCCTCCCCCCGCCTCCCAGCCCCCTCCCCCCGCCTCCCAGCCCCCTCCGTCCGCCTCCTCTACCTCTCCCAGCCCCCTCCCCCCGCCTCCCAGCCCCCTCCCCCCGCCTCCCAGCCCCCCTCCCCCCGCCTCCCAGCCCCCTCCCCCCGCCTCCCAGCCCCCTCCCTCTACCTCTCCCAGACCACATTCCAATCAAGCCAAAAGCAATAGCTCTGTGTTATTAAGCAATAAAAGCAGCTCATCCAACGGAGGCTGTTCTCCTGCTCTCCCTGTTCTGCCTTCTTTCATCTGCCCAGTGTTCTGCTGTTAAGGGGATATATTGGGCCAAAAGCCAACACCAGTGTTTCATCCTCCGGCATGTTTGTTTTCACTCAACATGTGGAGGTATTACCCTGCTCAGTTCTCTCTCTCTCTCTCTCTCTCTCTCTCTCTCTCTCTCTCTCTCTCTCTCTCTCTCTCTCTCTCTCTCTCTCTCTCTCTCTCTCTCTCTCTCTCTCTCTCTCTCT
This sequence comes from Coregonus clupeaformis, assembly GCF_020615455.1. Lineage (NCBI taxonomy): Eukaryota > Metazoa > Chordata > Actinopteri > Salmoniformes > Salmonidae > Coregonus > Coregonus clupeaformis. The sequence goes on along the minus strand of NC_059200.1, from coordinate 11,918,744 downwards.
CTCTCTCTCTCTCTCTCTCTCTCTCTCTCTCTCTCTCTCTCTCTCTCTCTCTCTCTCTCTCTCTCTCTCTCACACACACAGAGCACCCACCATCTAGTGTGCTATAGAAGCAGTGAGGTAACAGGGACAGGCAGGAATGGATACTTCATATATTACTAAGGTAATGTATCATCCCAGACAGGGGTAGGTTAGCTCCTCCTCCTAAGGTAATGTATCATCCCAGACAGGGGTAGGTTAGCTCCTCCTCCTAAGGTAATGTATCATCCCAGACAGGGGTAGGTTAGCTCCTCCTCCTAAGGTAATGTATCATCCCAGACAGGGGTAGGTTAGCTCCTCCTCCTAAGGTAATGTATCATCCCAGACAGGGGTAGGTTAGCTCCTCCTCCTAAGGTAATGTATCATCCCAGACAGTGGTAGGTTAGCTCCTCCTCCTAAGGTAATGTATCATCCCAGACAGGGGTAGGTTAGCTCCTCCTCCTAAGGTAATGTATCATCCCAGACAGGGGTAGGTTAGCTCCTCCTCCTAAGGTAATGTATCATCCCAGACAGGGGTAGGTTAGCTTCTCCTCCTAAGGTAATGTATCATCCCAGACAGGGGTAGGTTAGCTCCTCCTCCTAAGGTAATGTATCATCCCAGACAGGGGTAGGTTAGCTCCTCCTCCTAAGGTAATGTATCATCCCAGACAGGGGTAGGTTAGCTCCTCCTCCTAAGGTAATGTATCATCCCAGACAGGGGTAGGTTAGCTCCTCCTCCTAAGGTAATGTATCATCCCAGACAGGGGTAGGTTAGCTCCTCCTCCTAAGGTAATGTATCATCCCAGACAGGGGTAGGTTAGCTCCTCCTCCTAAGGTAATGTATCATCCCAGACAGGGGTAGGTTAGCTCCTCCTCCTAAGGTAATGTATCATCCCAGACAGGGGTAGGTCAGCTCCTCCTCCTAAGGTAATGTATCATCCCAGACAGGGGGTAGGTTAGCTTCTCCTCCTAAGGTAATGTATCATCCCAGACAGGGGTAGGTTAGCTCCTCCTCCTAAGGTAATGTATCATCCCAGACAGGGGTAGGTTAGCTCCTCCTCCTAAGGTAATGTATCATCCCAGACAGGGGTAGGTTAGCTCCTCCTCCTAAGGTAATGTATCATCCCAGACAGGGGTAGGTTAGCTCCTCCTCCTAAGGTAATGTATCATCCCAGACAGGGGTAGGTTAGCTCCTCCTCCTAAGGTAATGTATCATCCCAGACAGGGGTAGGTTAGCTCCTCCTCCTAAGGTAATGTATCATCCCAGACAGGGGTAGGTCAGCTCCTCTTATTAACTTTATAGTGCACTCCTTTGGACTAGGGCCCTATGGCTATTTGGGATTCATTAACTGTCCTCTGCTCTACTGATATTACTGATATTACTGATATTACTGATATTACTGCTCTACTGATATTACTGATATTACTGCTCTACTGATATTACTGATATTACTGCTCTACTGATATTACTGATATTACTGCTCTACTGATATTACTGCTCTACTGATATTACTGATATTACTGCTCTACTGATATTACTGATATTACTGCTCTACTGATATTACTGCTCTACTGATATTACTGCTCTACTGATATTACTGATATTACTGATATTACTGATATTACTGATATTACTGCTCTACTGATATTACTGCTCTACTGATATTACTGATATTACTGATATTACTGATATTACTGATATTACTGCTCTACTGATATTACTGCTCTACTGATATTACTGCTCTACTGATATTACTGATATTACTGATATTACTGCTCTACTGTTATTACTGCTCTACTGATATTACTGATATTACTGCTCTACTGATATTACTGATATTACTGATATTACTGATATTACTGCTCTACTGATATTACTGATATTACTGCTCTACTGATATTACTGATATTACTGCTCTACTGATATTACTGATATTACTGCTCTACTGATATTACTGATATTACTGCTCTACTGATATTACTGATATTACTGCTCTACTGATATTACTGATATTACTGCTCTACTGATATTACTGATATTACTGCTCTACTGATATTACCGATATTACTGCTCTACTGATATTACTGATATTACTGCTCTACTGATATTACTGATATTACTGATATTACTGCTCTACTGATATTAATGATATTACTGCTCTACTAATATTACTGATATTACTGATATTACTGATATTACTGCTCTACTGATATTACTGATATTACTGCTCTACTGATATTACTGATATTACTGCTCTACTGATATTACTGATATTACTGTTATTACTGATATTACTGATATTACTGCTCTACTGATATTACTGATATTACTGATATTACTGATATTACTGATATTACTGCTCTATTGATATTACTGATATTACTGAAATTATTGATATTAAGTAGCTCTGGATAAGAGCGTCTGCTAAATGACGTAAATGTAAATGATATTACTGATATTACTGATATTATTGATATTACTGATATTACTGATATGACTGATATTACTGATTTACTGATATTACTGATATTGCTGATATTGCTGATATTGCTGATATTACTGATATTGCTGATATTACTGATATTGCTGTTCTACTGATATTGCTGATATTACTGATATTGCTGATATTACTGCTCTACTGATATTACTGATATTACTGATATTATTGATATTACTGATTTACTGATATTACTGATATTGCCGATATTACTGATATTACTGATATCACTGATATTACTGATTTACTGATATTACTGATATTGCTGATTTTGCTGATATTACTGATATTGCTGATATTACTGATATCACTGATATTACTGCTATTACTGATATTACTGATATTACTGATTTACTGATATTACTGATATTACTGATATTACTGATATTACTGATTTACTGATTTACTGATATTACTGATATTGCTGATATTGCTGATATTACTGCTCTACTGATATTACTGATATTACTGATATTACTGATTTACTGATATTACTGATATTACTGATATTACTGATATTGATGATATTACTGATATTATTGATATTACTGATATTACTGATATTGCTGATATTACTGATATTACTGATATAACTGATATTACTGATTTACTGATATTACTGATATTGCTGATATTGCTGATATTACTGATATTGCTGATATTACTGATATTACTGATATTACTGCTCTACTGATATTACTGATATTACTGATATTACTGATATTGCTGATATTACTGCTCTACTGATATTGATGATATTACTGATATTATTGATATTACTGATATTACTGATATTACTGCTCTACTGATATTACTGATATTACTGATATTACTGCTCTATTGATATTACTGATATTACTGATATTACTGCTCTATTGATATTACTGATATTACTGATATTACTGCTCTACTGATATTATTGATATTACTGATATTACTGCTCTACTGATATTACTGATATTACTGATTTACTGATATTACTGATATTGCTGATATTGCTGATATTACTGATATTGCTGATATTACTGATATTGCTGTTCTACTGATATTGCTGATATTACTGATATTGCTGATATTTCTGATATTACTGATATTACTGATATTACTGCTCTACTGATATTACTGATATTACTGATATTGCTGATATTTCTGATATTACTGATATTTCTGATATTACTGATATTGTTGATATTACTGATATTGCTGATATTTCTGATATTACTGATATTGCTGATATTACTGATATTGCTGTTCTTCTGATATTGCTGATATTACTGATATTACTGATATTACTGATATTACTGATATTACTGCTCTATTGATATTGCTGATATTACTGATATTATTGATATTACTGATATTACCGCTCTACTGATATAACTGATATTACTGATTTACTGATATTACTGATATTGCTGATATTGCTGATATTACTGATATTGCTGATATTACTGATATTACTGATATTACTACTCTACTGATATTACTGATATCACTGATATTATTGATATTACTGATATTACTGATATTACTGATATTACTGATATTACTGATTTACTGATATTACTGATTTACTGATATTACTGATATTACTGCTCTACTGATATTACTGATATTACTGATATTACTGATATTGCTGATATTACTGCTCTACTGATATTGATGATATTACTGATATTACTGATATTACTGCTCTACTGATATTACTGATATTACTGATATTTCTTATATTACTGATATTGATGATATTACTGATATTGATGATATTACTGATATTATTGCTATTACTGATATTACTGCTCTACTGATATTATTGATATTACTGATTTTACTGCTCTACTGATATTACTGATATTGCTGATATTACTGATATTACTTCTTTACTGATATTACTGATATTACAGATATTACTGATATTATTGATATTACTGATATTATTGATATTACTGATATTACTGCTCTACTGATATTACTTCTTTACTGATATTACTGATATCACTGATATTACTGCTCTACTGATATTATTGATATTACTGATATTACTGCTCTACTGATATTATTGATATTATTGATATTACTGATATTACTGATATTAATGATATTACTGATATTACTGATATTACTGATATTAATGATATTACTGATATTACTGATATTACTGATATGGTTACCCATACTTTTTCATTACTCTCTGTTTATTATCTATGCACAGTCACTTTAACTATACCTACATGTACCTATTACCTCAATTACCTCAACTATCGGTGCCCCTGCACATTGACTATGTACCGGTAACCCCTGTATATAGCCTGTGTATAGCCTGCACATTGACTCTGTACCGGTAACCCCTGTATATAGCCTGTATATAGCCTGCACATTGACTCTGTACCGGTACCCCCTGTATATAGCCTGTATATAGCCTGCACATTGACTCTGTACCGGTACCCCCTGTATATAGCCTGTATATAGCCTGTATATAGCCTGTATATATGTATATAGCCTGTATATAGCTGTATATAGCCTGTATATAGCCTGTATATAGCCTGTATATAGCCTGTATATAGCCTGTCTATAGCCTGTATATAGCCTGTATATAGCTGTATATAGCCTGTATATAGCCTGTCTATAGCCTGTCTATAGCCTGTATATAGCTGTATATAGCCTGTATATAGCCTGTATATAGCTGTATATAGCCTGTATATAGCCTGTATATAGCCTGTATATAGCCTGTATATAGATGTATATAGCTGTATATAGCCTGTATATAGCCTGTATATAGCTGTATATAGCCTGTATATAGCCTGTATATAGCTGTATATAGCCTGTGTATAGCCTGTATATAGCTGTATATAGCCTGTATATAGCTGTATATAGCCTGTATATAGCCTGTATGTAGCCTGTATATAGCCTGTATATAGCCTGTATATAGCTGTATATAGCCTGTATATAGCTGTATATAGCCTGTATATAGCCTGTAAATAGCCTGTATATAGCCTGTATATAGCTGTATATAGCTGTATATAGCCTGTATATAGCTGTATATAGCCTGTATATAGCCTGTATATAGCTGTATATAGCCTGTATATAGCCTGTATATAGCCTGTTTATAGCCTGTATATAGCCTGTATATAGCTGTATATTGCCTGTATATAGCCTGTATATAGCCTGTATATAGCCTGTATAGAGCCTGTATATAGCTGTATATAGCTGTATATAGCCTGTATATAGCCTGTATATAGCCTGTATAGAGCCTGTATATAGCCTGTATATAGCCTGTATATAGCTGTATATAGCCTGTATATAGCTGTATATAGCCTGTATATAGCCTGTATATAGCCTGTATATAGCCTGTATATAGCCTGTATATAGCTGTATGTAGCCTGCATATAGCCTGTATATAGCTGTATATAGCCTGTATATAGCCTGTATATAGCCTGTTTATAGCCTGTCTATAGCCTGTATATAGCCTGTATATAGCCTGTATATAGCTGTATATAGCCTGTTTATAGCCTGTCTATAGCCTGTATATAGCCTGTATATAGCCTGTATATAGCCTGCATATAGCCTGCATATAGCCTGTATATAGCCTGTATATAGCTGTATATAGCCTGTATATAGCTGTATATAGCTGTATGTAGCCTGTATATAGCCTGTATATAGCTGTATATAGCTGTATATAGCCTGTATATAGCCTGTATATAGCTGTATATAGCTTTATATAGCCTGTATATAGCTGTATATAGCCTGTATATAGCCTGTATATAGCCTGTATATAGCTGTATATAGCCTGTATATAGCCTGTCTATAGCCTGTATATAGCCTGTATATAGCTGTATATAGCCTGTATTTAGCCTGTAAATAGCTGTATATAGCCTGTATATAGCCTGTATATAGCCTGTATATAGCTGTATATAGCCTGTATATAGCCTCGCTATGGTTATTTTTACTGTTATTTTACTGCTTTTATTTTTTACTTATCTATTTTTTACTTAACACTTATTTTTCTTAAAACTGCGTTGTTGGTTAAGGGCTTGTATGTAAGCATTTCACTGTAAGGTGACCTGTTGTATTCGGCGCATGTGACAACTAATATTTGATTTGATTTATTGCTGATATTGCTGAGAATACAGTGCTATTAGAAAAGGTAATCCATAGATTATCTATCTTATCTAGCGTTAAGTGCCTTGCTCAAGGGAACATTGACAGATTTTTCACCTAGTCGGCTCATGGATTCTTTGGTTACTGTCCCAATGCTCTTACCAGCATATTTGACGATATGTACCCTAGATACCCGGATATATAGGCCGAAAACAGGCCTATGAATAACAAACCCCTCTCAGACCAAGCAGCACAACAATACATGGAAAGCATCTAGACGTGTATTATTGCAGCATAGTCCGTTCAGACGGCTGCGTTCCCCCTGAAACATAGATCACTATAGGATGACCAACTCATTCCCATAGAGATAAACTAATGAATGTGTGCATCCCAAATAGCATCCTATTCTATATCCAGTCCCATACAGCTCTGGTCAAAGCAGCACACTATGTAGGGTATAGAGTGCCAAAATGGACATTGATGATCTCACTGTATCTTACACAATATCCATCTAGAGACAAAGATGCTGACTAGGATGAATGTAACATGTCTCTACAACAGTATCCCCATACAGCCTGTAGATGAGGCCACCACAAAACAGATGTGGTAGATAGCCAGACCTCAGTCTTCTTCCCTCCTCTGTTATGTCTTCTCTCTATTAAATAAATATTCCTATCCCGTTGTGTTGTGGACAGTTCAATGAGAGTGGAGACCCTTGGAGGAGCATCGTCGTAACAATGCAGTCCAAGTCCACATCTGTCTCTCTCTACCTACGGATCTACCAGTTGTGTTTTCAGCCACAGCTCTTCAGTCAACAAGTTCATTCCACTGGATGTCAAGATGAAGTAAGCAAACAGTAATAGCACTGACAACACAATATCACGGCTGGATTATGACTTATTCCACTGTGAAACCACTTAGGGGGACAGAGAGAGAGGGGGGGGGAATAGAGGGAGAGAGAGAGCTAGTGAGATGGAGAGTGAGAGAGAGAGAGGGGGAATAGAGGGAGAGAGAGACATATAGAGAGAGAGCCAGAGAGACAGAGAGCCAGAGAGACAGAGAGACAGAGAGACAGAGAGCCAGAGAGCCAGAGAGACAGAGAGCCAGAGAGACAGAGAGACAGAGAGACAGAGAGACAGAGAGCCAGAGAGCCAGAGAGACAGAGAGACAGAGAGACAGACAGCCAGAGAGCCAGAGAGACAGAGAGACAGAGAGACAGAGAGCCAGACATGGGTAAAGTGAGTCATGAATACTGTAGCAGTTCTAAGATGACAGAACCATAATGAAACAGGAAGCTGACAGAACCATAATGAAACAGGAAGCTGACAGAACCATTATGAAACAGTAAACTGACAGAACAAAAATGAAACAGGAAGCTGACAGAACCATCAACAGGAAGCTGACAGATCCATAATGAAACAGTAAGCTGACAGAACCATAATGAAACAGGAAGCTGACAGAATCATAATGAAACAGGAAGCTGACAGAACCATAATGAAACAGCAAGCTGACAAAACCATAATGTAACAGGAAGATGACAGACCAATAATGAAACAGCAAGCTGACAGAAGCATAATGAAACAGGAAGCTGACAGAACCATTACAGAACAAATTAATTTCTTCAAAAATGAAAGAGAAGCAAGAGACAGAGAGAAACATATTTCTCTCTCTCTTTTTCAGTTCCAGTTTCACTTATGCTAGCTACTGCAGCTAATTTAGCCTACTCAAACACCTGACTCAAACAGAGAGGGATGCTATGTTAGCTAGCGGGCTAAGGCTATCCATCACTGGAACTCTTCCGAGTCAAGGTAAGCTTTTGGTTTTAATAATTTATTGCCACTGGGACCTGCCGGTGAAACTGGGAACTGCTTGCAGGTCCATCTCTTTACTAGCTGGGGATCACTCTATGGATGAGTCCCAAATGGCATCATTTGCACTATAATGCACTATAATGCCATGCACTATAAAGAAAATAGGGTGCAATTTGAGACTCAATCTATTGCTACACTAGCCAGAGCATCTCTCTGTGTGTCTCTGAGGTCCCGCTCTATATCTCTCTGACATCATGAACTGACGCCTGGGCACTCTGATCTGAGCACGCTAGCGACTTCCTGCTGGAGCGCCGTTCCTGTGGGGACAGACAGGAAAAGGAAGGAACACGGAACACGGAACACTAATGGTATTCTCTTGTTCCAAACACACACACACACACACACACACACACACACACACTGATATACATGAGGGAGGGACTTCTTCTCTGTCTCCTCATTGTAGACTATTGCTGACGGGTCGATTCATTTTAATGTCCGTCTCAAGTCCTCTGAGAAATGACATGAAGTATTGCTGTTGTTTATCTGGGATCATTACAGTGACGACACATTAGGATGTCCTGGACAGATACCTGACAGAATGTATCAAGGATCTACCTAAGGGGATACAAGACAAGTCCCCAACTAACTATTCTTTACAGGTCACTACTACAGTTAACTACGGTACATTTACAGTGGCTTGCGAAAGTATTTAACCCCCTTGGCATTTTTCCTATTTTGTTGCCTTACAACCTGGAATTAAAATGGATTTTGGGGGGGTTTTATCATTTGATTTACACAACATGCCTACCACTTTGAAGATGCAATTTATTTATTGTGAAACAAACACGAAATAAGACACACAAAAAAAATATACTTGACCGTTCATAACTATTCACATCCCCAAAGTCAATACTTTGTAGAGCCACCTTTTGCAGCAATTACAGCTGCAAGTCTCTTGGGGTATGTCTCTATAAGCTTGGCACATCTATCCACTGGGATTTATGCCCATTCTTCAAGGCAAAACTGCTCCAGCTCCTTAATAATAATAATAATATGCCATTTAGCAGACGCTTTTATCCAAAGCGACTTACAGTCATGCGTGCATACATTTTTGTGTATGGGTGGTCCCGGGGATCGAACCCAATACCCTGGCGTTACAAGCGCCGTGCTCTACCAGCTGAGCTACAGAGGACCACCTCCTTCAAGTTGGATGGGTTCCGCTGGTGTACAGCAATCTTTAAGTCATACCACAGATTCTAAATTAGATTGAGGTCTGGGCTTTGACTAGGCCATTCCATGACATTTAAATGTTTCCCCTTAAACCACTCGAGTGTTGCTTTAGCAGTATGCTTAGGGTCATTGTCCTGCTGGAAGGTGAACCTCCGTCCCAGTCTCAAATCTCTGGAAGACTGAAACAGGTTTCCCTCAAGAATTTCCCTGTATTTAGCGCCATCCATCATTCCTTCAATTCTGACCAGTTTCCCAGTCCCTGCCGATTAAAAACATCCCCACAGCATGATGCTGCCATCACCATGCTTCACTGTGGGGATGGTGTTCTCGGGGTGATGAGAGGTGTTGGGTTTGCGCCAGACATAGCGTTTTCCTTGACGGCCAAAAAGCTCAATTTTCTGGTCTCATCTGACCAGAGTACTTTCTTCCATATGTTTGGGGAGTCTACCACATGCCTTTTGGCGAACACCGAACGTGTTTGCTTATTTTTTCTTGAAGGAATGGCTTTTTTCTGGCCACTCTTCCGTAAAGCCCAGCTTTGTGGACGTTACGGCATAAAGTGGTCCTATGGACAGATATTCAAATCTCCGCTGTGGAGCTTTGCAGCTCAAATAAGCCAAGAGAAATGACAGTCCATCATTACTTTAAGACATGAAGGTCAGTCAATACAGAAAATGTTAAGAACTTTGAAAGTTTCTTCAAGTGCAGTGGCAAAAATATCAAGCGCTATGATGAAACTGGCTCTCATGAGGACTGCCACAGGAATGGAAGACCCAGAGTTACCTCTGCTGCAAAGGATACGTTCATTAGAGTTACCAGCCTCAGTAATTGCAGCCCAAAAAAATGCTTCACAGAGTTCAAGTAACAGACACAACTCAACATCAACTGTTCAGAGGAGACTGTGTGAATCAGGCCTTCATGGTCGGATTGTTGCAAAGAAACCACTACTAAAGGAGACCAATAAGAAGAAACACGAGCAATGGACATTAGACCGGTGGATATTTGTTGAGTTGTTTAACACTTTTTTGGTTACTACATGATTCCATATGTGTTATTTCATAGTTTTGATGTCTTCACTATTTTTCTACAATGTAGAAAATAGTACAAATAAAGAAAAACCCTTGGATGAGTAGGTGTGTCCAAACTATTGACTGGTAGTGTATGTACACCAGGTGAATTTCCACAAGATAAACCATAGAGGGTTTAACATACTGTAGGAATGGACACAAACAATGAAAGCTCCAATACATATGGAGGAAAACATTTATTGACTTGATTATTCACCTCATTCTTAGCTTAGCTAAGTGGTATAGTCATTGTGCGTTCTCAATGGACATTGTTAATGAAGTCATAAGATGTCTAGCTAGTAATTTGTTATGCTAACAAGCTAGCAAGAGGTTGCATAGCAACAGCATCAACTTACGGGTAGACAGGCGAAGCGCTAGTACACTCAACTGAAAGGAAAGCGTTAGTTTACAGTACACTACAATTAACTAATAGTATATAGTATGTAGTATATACTCATTAAGTATGTAGTATACAGGATGTTAGTATGGGTATTCGAACACAGCTCTGGAAAATGTACACAAGATATACTAAGAATGATATGTACAGCAGTAGATATACTAAGAATGATATGTACAGCAGTAGATATACTAAGAATGATATGTACAGCAGTAGATATACTAAGAATGATATGTACAGCAGTAGATATACTAGAGTAAGATATGTCAAGAATCCAGTATATAATACGTATGTGGTGTGTATAAACAGTGTAACTAAAATCCAATGTACAGTAGTAGACATGTTATGATGAGCTACGTCGGGGATACAGTATTTAAATACACAGTTTGAAACAGGAAGTGACCAGTGGTTCAATGTCTTTATAACATAGGACAGCAGCGTTCACTGTGTGTGTGTATTCCCCCTCTCTCCTCTATTCCCCCTCTCTCCTCTATTCCCCCTCTCTCCTCTATTCCCCCTCTCTCCTCTATTCCCCCTCTCTCCTCTATTCCCCCTCTCTCCTCTATTCCCCCTCTCTCCTCTATTCCCCCTCTCTCCTCTATTCCCTCTCTCTCCTCTATTCCCCCTCTCTCCTCTATTCCCCCTCTCTCCTCTATTCCCCCTCTCTCCTCTATTCCCCCTCTCTCCTCTATTCCCCCTCTCTCCTCTATTCCCCCTCTCTCCTCTATTCCCCCCCTCTCCTCTATTCCCTCTCTCTCCTTTATTCCCTCTCTCCTCTATTCCCCCTCTCTCCTCTATTCCCTCTCTCTCCTCTATTCCCTCTCTATCCTCTATTCCCTCTCTCTCATCTATTCCCCCTCTCTCCTCTATTCCCCCTCTCTATTCTATATTCCCTCTCCTCTATTCCCTCTCCTCTATTCCCTCTCTCTTCTATTCCCTCTCTTCTCCCTCCCTCCTCCCCCCTCCCTTTCCCCCACTCCTTCCCTCTCTCCTCCCTCCCTCCTCCCTTTCCCTCACTCTCTCCTCCCTCCCTCATTCTTTCCCCCACTCCCTCCCCCTCCGTCCCTCACATGGTTCCAGCCCAGCGTAGTTCTGACGCAGGTTGTGACAGCCTCTCCCTGTCTGTGGGATAGAGACCATGCTACATTAATCAAGCCACTTAGCCGCCACACCACCATCTCTCTCTCTGTCTCTCTCTCTCTCTCGTCCCAAACCCCAAACCCCAAATATCCACATTTTCATTCGAACACTTCTCCAACCCCAAACCCCATGCATCCTCTCCCCTGTGTTAAACCCATCTAAATAACCCCACACCCGTCATTTCCTCCTTCAAACAGCAGCAGTAGCCACACGCTGCATCCTATTCTCTCTCTCTCACAGGGTTATGGAGCCAGGCCCGTCCAGCCTCTCCTCAGCCAGGCCCGTCCAGCCTCTCCTCAGCCAGGCCCGTCCAGCCTCTCCTCAGCCAGGCCCGTCCAGCCTCTCCTCAGCCAGGCCCGTCCAGCCTCTCCTCTTTAGTTCAGACAGACTCAGCCAGGCCCGTCCAGCCTCTCCTCTTTAGTTCAGACAGACTCAGCCAGGCCCGTCCAGCATCTCCACTCAATTTCCTCCTCCTTGCACCAATTTGATTTGTGATATTAAGTGGCTGTCAGCTAGTTTAAAGGAAGGCCGTTAATGTCAGCAATATTAAATCTTTTGGCAGATATGATATAGCACAGACATATAACTTTGTCAGACTCTGAAAGGAGAGGAAATCAAACTGTATATCATTCATCTCTAAACACTCCTCACACCCTATATTCACTGTTTCAAGCTAAGGTGTGTGTGTGTGTGTGTGTGTGTGTGTGTGTGTGTGTGTGTGTGTGTGTGTGTGTGTGTGTGTGTGTGTGAAGCTGTGGTAAAGTAAATACACAGAGTTACTGGTTCTGGGTGGAGTAAGGGAAGTGTGAACACAGCACCAGATAGATGTAGTGAACACAGCACCAGATAGATATAGTGAACACAGCACCAGATAGATGTAGTGAACACAGCACCAGGTAGATGTAGTGAACACAGTACCAGATAGATGTAGTGAACACAGCATTAGTTAGATGTAGTGAACACAGCACCAGATAATGTAGTGAACACAGCAATAGATATATGTAGTGAACACAGCACTAGATAGATGTAGTGAACACAGCACCAGATAGATGTAGTGAACACAGCACCAGATAGATGTAGTGAACACAGCACCAGATAATGTAGTGAACACAGCACTAGATATATGTAGTGAACACAGCACTAGATAGATGTAGTGAACACAGCACCAGATAGATGTAGTGAACACAGCACCAGATAGATGTAGTGAACACAGCACCAGATAGATGTAGTGAACACAGCACTAGATAGATGTAGTGAACACAGCACCAGGTAGATGTAGTGAACACAGCACTAGATAGATGTAGTGAACACAGCACCAGATAGATGTAGTGAACACAGCACCAGATAGATGTAGTGAACACAGCACCAGATAGATGTAGTGAACACAGCACCATATAGATATTGTGAACACAGCACCAGATAGATGTAGTGAACACAGCACCAGATAGATGTAGTGAACACAGCACCAGATAGATGTAGTGAACACAGCACCAGATAGATGTAGTGAACACAGCACCAGATAGATGTAGTGAACACAGCACCAGATAGATATAGTGAACACAGCACCAGATAGATGTAGTGAACACAGCACCAGATAGATGTAATGAACACAGCACTAGATAGATGTAGTGAACACAGCACCAGATAGATGTAGTGAACACAGCACCAGATAGATGTAGTGAACACAGCACCAGATAGATGTAGTGAACACAGCACCAGGTAGATGTAGTGAACACAGCACCAGATAGATGTAGTGAACACAGCACCAGATAGATGTAGTGAACACAGCACCAGGTAGATGTAGTGAACACAGCACCAGATAGATGTAGTGAACACAGCACCAGATAGATGTAGTGAACACAGCACCAGATAGATGTAGTGAACACAGCACCAGATAGATGTAGTGAACACAGCACTAGATAGATGTAGTGAACACAGCACCAGATAGATGTAGTGAACACAGCACCAGATAGATGTAGTGAACACAGCACCAGATAGATGTAGTGAACACAGCACCAGGTAGATGTAGTGAACACAGCACCAGATAGATGTAGTGAACACAGCACCAGATAATGTAGTGAACACAGCACTAGATATATGTAGTGAACACAGCACTAGATAGATGTAGTGAACACAGCACCAGATAGATGTAGTGAACACAGCACCAGATAGATGTAGTGAACACAGCACCAGATAATGTAGTGAACACAGCACTAGATATATGTAGTGAACACAGCACTAGATAGATGTAGTGAACACAGCACCAGATAGATGTAGTGAACACAGCACCAGATAGATGTAGTGAACACAGCACTAGATAGATGTAGTGAACACAGCACTAGATAGATGTAGTGAACACAGCACCAGGTAGATGTAGTGAACACAGCACTAGATAGATGTAGTGAACACAGCACCAGATAGATGTAGTGAACACAGCACCAGATAGATGTAGTGAACACAGCACCAGATAGATGTAGTGAACACAGCACCAGATAGATATTGTGAACACAGCACCAGATAGATGTAGTGAACACAGCACCAGATAGATGTAGTGAACACAGCACCAGATAGATGTAGTGAACACAGCACCAGATAGATGTAGTGAACACAGCACCAGATAGATGTAGTGAACACAGCACCAGATATATATAGTGAACACAGCACCAGATAGATGTAGTGAACACAGCACCAGATAGATGTAGTGAACACAGCACTAGATAGATGTAGTGAACACAGCACCAGATATATGTTGTGAACACAGCACCAGATAGATGTAGTGAACACAGCACCAGATAGATGTAGTGAACACAGCACCAGATAGATGTAGTGAACACAGCACCAGATAGATGTAGTGAACACAGCACCAGATAGATGTAGTGAACACAGCACCAGATAGATATAGTGAACACAGCACCAGATAGATGTAGTGAACACAGCACCAGATAGATGTAGTGAACACAGCACTAGATAGATGTAGTGAACACAGCACCAGATAGATGTAGTGAACACAGCACCAGGTAGATGTAGTGAACACAGCACCAGATAGATGTAGTGAACACAGCACCAGGTAGATGTAGTGAACACAGCACCAGATAGATATAGTGAACACAGCACTAGATAGATGTAGTGAACACAGCACCAGATAGATATAGTGAACACAGCACCAGATAGATATAGTGAACACAGCACCAGATAGATGTAGTGAACACAGCACCAGATAGATGTAGTGAACACAGCACTAGATAGATGTAGTGAACACAGCACCAGATAGATGTAGTGAACACAGCACCATATAGATGTAGTGAACACAGCACTAGGTATATATAGTGAACACAGCACCAGCTAGATGTAGTGAACACAGCACCAGGTAGATGTAGTGAACACAGCACTAGATAGATGTAGTGAACACAGCACTAGGTATATATAGTGAACACAGCACCAGCTAGATGTAGTGAACACAGCACCAGGTAGATGTAGTGAACACAGCACCAGATAGATGTAGTGAGCACAGCACCAGATAGATGTAGTGAACACAGCACCAGATAGATGTAGTGAACACAGCACCAGATAGATGTAGTGAACATAGCACTAGATAGATGTAGTGAATGATATTCCAGGCTGTGTTCTTGATCATGTGCAGACCAGCTGGCAAGCAACTTCGTGGTCATTTTCAACCTCTCCTTGTCCCAGTCTTTAATCCCCACGTCTAAAGACGACCACCATCATTCCTGTCCCCAAGAACTCTAAGGCTTCATGCCACAATGACTACCACCCTGTACCACCCTGTAGCACCCTGTAGCACCCTGTAGCACCCTGTACCACCCTGTACCACCCTGTACCACCCTGTAGCACCCTGTACCACCCTGTACCACCCTGTAGCACCCTGTACCACCCTGTAGCACCCTGTACCACCCTGTAGCACCCTGTACCACCCTGTAGCACCCTGTAACACCCTGTACCACCCTGTAGCACCCTGTAGCACCCTGTAGCACCCTGTAGCACCCTGTACCACCCTGTACCACCCTGTACCACCCTGTAGCGCCCTGTAGCACCCTGTAGCGCCCTGTACCACCCTGTAGCACCCTGTACCACCCTGTAGCACCCTGTAGCACACTGTACCACCCTGTAGCACCCTGTACCACCCTGTAGCACCCTGTACCACCCTGTAGCACCCTGTACCACCCTGTAGCACCCTGTAGCACCCTGTACCACCCTGTACCACCCTGTAGCACCCTGTAGCACCCTGTAGCAACCTGTACCGCCCTGTACCGCCCTGTAGCACCCTGTAGCACCCTGTACCACCCTGTACCACCCTGTAGCACCCTGTAGCACCCTGTACCACCCTGTACCACCCTGTACCACCCTGTAGCACCCTGTAGCACCCTGTAGCACCCTGTAGCGCCCTGTAGCGCCCTGTAGCGCCCTGTAGCGCCCTGTAGCGCCCTGTAGCGCCCTGTAGCGCCCTGTAGCGCCCTGTACCACCCTGTAGCACCCTGTACCACCCTGTACCACCCTGTAGCACCCTGTACCACCCTGTAGCACCCTGTACCACCCTGTACCACCCTGTACCACCCTGTAGCACCCTGTAGCACCCTGTACCACCCTGTAGCACCCTGTAGCACCCTGTAGCACCCTGTAGCACCCTGTAGCACCCTGTACCACCCTGTAGCGCCCTGTAGCACCCTGTAGCGCCCTGTACCACCCTGTACCACCCTGTAGCGCCCTGTAGCACCCTGTACCACCCTGTACCACCCTGTAGCGCCCTGTAGCACCCTGTACCACCCTGTACCACCCTGTAGCACCCTGTACCGCCCTGTAGCGCCCTGTAGCACCCTGTAGCACCCTGTAGCACCCTGTAGCACCCTGTACCACCCTGTACCACCCTGCAGCACCCTGTACCACCCTGTACCACCCTGTACAACCCTGTACCACCCTGTACCACCCTGTAGCACCCTGTACCACCCTGTAGCACCCTGTAGCACCCTGTAGCACCCTGTACCACCCTGTACCACCCTGTACCACCCTGTAGCACCCTGTAGCACCCTGTACCACCCTGTACCACCCTATACCACCCTGTAGCACCCTGTAGCACCCTGTACCACCCTGTAGCACCCTGTACCACCCTGTACCACCCTGTAGCACCCTGTAGCACCCTGTACCACCCTGTAGCACCCTGTAGCGCCCTGTAGCGCCCTGTAGCGCCCTGTAGCGCCCTGTAGCACCCTGTAGCGCCCTGTACCACCCTGTAGCACCCTGTACCACCCTGTAGCACCCTGTAGCACCCTGTACCACCCTGTAGCACCCTGTACCACCCTGTAGCACCCTGTACCACCCTGTACCACCCTGTACCACCCTGTACCACCCTGTAGCACCCTGTAGCACCCTGTACCACCCTGTAGCACCCTGTACCACCCTGTAGCACCCTGTACCACCCTGTAGCACCCTGTAGCACCCTGTAGCACCCTGTAGCACCCTGTAGCACCCTGTAGCACCCTGTACCACCCTGTAGCACCCTGTAGCACCCTGTAGCACCCTGTACCACCCTGTAGCACCCTGTAGCACCCTGTACCACCCTGTACCACCCTGTACCACCCTGTAGCACCCTGTAGCACCCTGTACCACCCTGTAGCACCCTGTAGCACCCTGTAGCACCCTGTACCACCCTGTAGCACCCTGTACCACCCCGTACCACCCTGTACCACCCTGTACCACCCTGTAGCACCCTGTACCGCCCTGTAGCGCCCTGTAGCGCCCTGTAGCACCCTGTAGCACCCTGTACCACCCTGTAGCACCCTGTAGCACCCTGTAGCACCCTGTAGCACCCTGTACCACCCTGTAGCACCCTCTAGCACCCTGTAGCACCCTGTAGCACCCTGTAGCACCCTGCAGCACCCTGTAGCACCCTGTAGCACCCTGTACCACCCTGTACCACCCTGTAGCACCCTGTACCACCCTGTACCACCCTGTAGCACCCTGTACCCCCACCACCCTGTAGCACCCTGTAGCACCCTGTACCACCTGTACCACCCTGTACCACCCTGTAGCACCCTGTAGCACCCTGTAGCACCCTGTACCACCCTGTAGCACCCTGTACCACCCTGTACCACCCTGTAGCACCCTGTAGCACCCTGTAGCACCCTGTACCACCCTGTACCACCCTGTACCACCCTGTAGCACCCTGTACCACCCTGTAGCACCCTGTAGCACCCTGTACCACCCTGTAGCACCCTGTAGCACCCTGTAGCACCCTGTACCACCCTGTAGCACCCTGTACCACCCTGTAGCACCCTGTACCACCCTGTAGCACCCTGTAGCACCCTGTAGCACCCTGTACCCCCTGTAGCACCCTGTACCACCCTGTAGCACCCTGTAGCACCCTGTAGCACCCTGTACCACCCTGTAGCACCCTGTACCACCCTGTAGCACTCACATATGTAATCATTAAGTGCTTTGAAAGGCTGGTCATGGCTCACATCAACTCCATCATCCCAGACACCTTGGACCCACTCCAATTTGCATACCGCCCCAACAGATCTACAGATGATGCAATCTCTATTGCACTCCACACTGCCCTCTCCCACCTGGCCAACGGGAACACCTACGTGAGAATGCTGTTCATTGACTACAGATCAGCGTTCAACACCATAGTCCCCTCCAAGCTCATCACTAAGCTCAGGACCCTGGGAATAAACACCTCCCTCTGCAACTGGATCCTGGACTTTCTGACGGACCGCCCCCCAGGTGGCGAAAGTAGGCAACAATACCTCCGCCACGCTGACCCCTCAATACAAGGGGCCCCCACAGGGGTGTGTGCTTAGTCCCCTCCTGTACTCCCTGTTCACCCAAGACTGTGTGGCCAGGCACAACTCCAACAACATCATTACATTTGCTGACGACACAACGCGGTGATAGGCCTGATCACCAACGGTGATGAGACAGCCTACAGGGAGAAGGTCAGAGACCTGGCAGTGTGTTACCAGGACAACAACCTCTCCCTCAACGTCAGTAAGACCAAGGAGCTGATCCTGGACTACAGGAAACAGGAAACAGGGAGGGGGGGTGCACACCGGGGCCGCAATGGAGAGGGTCAAGAGCTCATAGTTCCTCTGTGTCCACATCATGGTCCTCTCACACCAGGACAGTTGTGAAGAAGGCACGGCAGCACCTCTTCTCCATCAAGAGGCTGAAACGTTTTGGCATGGCCCCTCAGATCCTCAGGAACTTTTACAGCTGCACCATAGAGAGTATCCTGACTGGTTGTATCACCGTCTGGTATGGCAACTGCACCGCCCTCGACTGGAAGGCCCTACAGAGGGTGGTTCAGATGGCCCAGTCCATCACTGGGGGGTGAGCTCCCAGCCTTCCAGGATGTACATGCCAGTCGGTGTCTGAGAAAGGCCCGACAAATTGCCAAAGACTTCAGCTGCCCGATACATGGACTGTTCTCCATGCTCCCATCTGGCAGGCGGTACCGGTGCATCAAGGCTCAGATCAACAGACTCCTAAACCTCTACTATCCCCTGGCCATAAGACTGAAAATGGCTAACAACTACTGCTCTCCCTCTCCTTTAGACTATCCAGTACCCCTGCACATTGAATAAGGTACTGACACTGACCTGTATATACAACCACTCCAGTACCCCTGCCATTGAATAAGGTACTGACACTGACCTGTATATCCAACCACTCCAGTACCCCCTGCACATTGAATAAGGTACTGACACTGACCTGTATATCCAACCACTCCAGTACCCCCTGCACATTGAATAAGGTACTGACACTGACCTGTATATCCAACCACTCCAGTACCCCCTGCACATTGAATAAGGTACTGACCTGTATATCCAACCACTCCAGTCCCCCTGCACATTGAATAAGGTACTGACACTGACCTGTATATCAATCAATCAATCAATTTTATTTTATATAGCCCTTCGTACATCAGCTAATATCTCGAAGTGCTGTACAGAAACCCAGCCTAAAACCCCAAACAGCTAGTAATGCAGGTGTAGAAGCACCTGCATTACCACTCCAGTCCCCCTGCACATTGAATAAGGTACTGACACTGACCTGTATATCCAACCACTCCAGTACCCCTGCACATTGAATAAGGTACTGACACTGACCTGTATATCCAACCACTCCAGTACCCCTGCACATTGAATAAGGTACTGACACTGACCTGTATATCCAACCACTCCAGTACCCCTGCACATTGAATAAGGTACTGACACTGACCTGTATATTCAACCACTCCAGTACCCCTGCACATTGAATAAGGTACTGACACTGACCTGTATATCCAACCACTCCAGTACCCCTGCACATTGAATAAGGTACTGACACTGACCTGTATATTCAACCACTCCAGTACCCCTGCACATTGAATAAGGTACTGACACTGACCTGTATATCCAACCACTCCAGCTCTGATAGGTAAGAATTTCACTGTACTATTTTACACCTATTGTATCTTGTGCTGTGGCGAATAAACTTTGAAACTTAATAAACAATGCTACAATTTCTATTCCCCTTCCTACTAGTGATGATTCCCTATTACCTCTATGGTCCACTACCAGAGAGATATCAGCACACCCTGAGCCTTGGATAAGAGTAGTGCACTATACAGGGAATAGGGTGCCAAATGGGACACATCTCTGATTTATTCTCTCAGTACCCTGACATCACACACACACACACACACACACACACACACACACACACACACACACACACACACACACACACACACACACACACACACACACACACACACACACACACACACACACACACACACACACACACACACAGGTACGTCATGTCACCATAGCCCCGGTGAAGATGTTTGGGGATTGGAGTGGGCAGATTGTGTTTTAACAGACAGCTATACCGGTCTATATATCAGTCCACTGATAGTGAGGACTAGTAAAGGCCCAGTGCACTACTTTAGCAAAAAAAAAAAAAAACATATATCCTTATTATTATTTATTAATTTTTTAGGGCGTGCTGCACTAGTTCCCATGACTATGCCTGTCACACACACTGGCCTGTCCAGCCAGGTCAGCCGTGATACAAGTCAGTATTCGACGTCCATTCATGTCTGAGGACGTCGGGAGATATGGAAACCGGCCACTAGGGGCAACAGCGAGCGCTGTTACTTTACATTTACATTTACATTTAAGTCATTTAGCAGACGCTCTTCTAGTAGGTTTTGGTTTTGCTAGGGCGTTATGGACAGGGATGGTGAATGGGCTTCTACCTCTGATTCGAAAGGTTGCAAGTTCAAATCTATAATATAAAGATTTTGTTTGATATTTTTGTTTTAAGCCTATCCCAAACCCTAACCCTAACCATTTGGAGTTAATGCCTAACCTTAACCCTAACCCAAAATAGCAACACACACACACACACACACACACACACACACACACACACACACACACACACACACACACACACACACACACACACACACACACACACACACACACACACACACACACACTGGCCTGTCACACACACACACACACACACACACACTGGCCTGTCATGTAACAGATTCAGCTGGTTTGAATCCCCAAGCCGTCTAGGTGAAAAATCTATCGATGTGCCCTTGAGCAAGGCACTTAGCCCTAATTGTGCCTGTAAGTGGCTCTGGATAAGAGAGTCTGCTAAATTACTAGAATGTAAATGTAAAATGACAGCACCAGGCTGCATGGTCATAGAGGAGACAGATGAACACAGATGGGTCAGATAGGAGATCAGAAAGAGAGAGACTTTACTAACCACAGATGGTAGAAAGAGAGAGAGAGAGAGAGAGAGAGAGAGAGAGAGAGAGAGAGAGAGAGAGAGAGAGAGAGTGAGAGAATGTGGTAAAGGAAGAGGGTGACAATCTGCTTATTATAACTTAGTTACGTAAATAAATACATATATAGAGAGAGATGGGAGAAGAGCGAGGAGGAGAGAGACGGAGACGAGGGAGGAGGAGAGAGATGGAGAAGAGGAAGGAGGAGAGAGACGGAGAAGAGGAAGGAGGAGAGAGACGGAGAAGAGAGAGGAGGAGAGAGACGGAGAAGAGGAAGGAGGAGAGAGATAGGAGGAGAGAGACGGAGAAGAGGAAGGAGGAGAGAGACGGAGAAGAGAGAGGAGAAGAGAGATGGAGAAGAGGAAGGAGGAGAGAGACGGAGAAGAGGAAGGAGGAGAGAGACGGAGAAGAGGAAGGAGGAGAGAGACGGAGAAGAGGGAGGAGGAGAGAGATGGAGAAGAGGGAGGAGGAGAGAGACGGATATGATCATTATCAGAACTCACTTCCGATACGTAGGTTGATTTGGTCCCGTCGTTCTCCATTGGGGTTCTGGAAGCAGGTGTAGAGTCCGTTGTTTGAGAGGTCCACCTCCATCAGTATAAGCCTAGACCCCTCCTCCCGGTGGCGTGCCGTCACGTCCGTCCCGTTCACCTTCCACGTCACGCTGGCCTCGCTATCCAGAGAGCCACACTGCATGGTCACGTCTCCTCCCATACGCTCATACTGAATACTGGCTCCTTGGGAGAGAGAGGAGAGAGGAACAGCATAGTGTTACTATGGTGGTATTACACTGTTACTACAACACACTGCATGGTCACGTCCCCTCTCAGTATGGTCACGTCCCCTCTCAGTATGGTCACGTCCCCTCTCAGTATGGTCACGTCCCCTCTCAGTATGGTCACGTCCCCTCTCAGTATGGTCACGTCCCCTCTCAGCATGGTCATGTCCCCTCTCAGTATGGTCACGTCCCCTCTCAGCATGGTCACGTCCCCTCTCAGTATGGTCACGTCCCCCTCTCAGCATGGTCACGTCCCCCTCTCAGTATGGTCCGTCCCCTCTCAGTATGGTCACGTCCCCTCTCAGTATGGTCACGTCCCCTCTCAGTATGGTCACGTCCCCTCTCAGTATGGTCACGTCCCCTCTCAGCATGGTCACGTCCCCTCTCAGTATGGTCACGTCCCCTCTCAGCATGGTCACGTCCCCTCTCAGTATGGTCACGTCCCCTCTCAGCATGGTCACGTCCCCTCTCAGTATGGTCACGTCCCCTCTCAGTATGGTCACGTCCCCTCTCAGCATGGTCACGTCCCCTCTCAGTATGGTCACGTCCCCTCTCAGTATGTTGTGTTATCAGTCTCCTACAGTGACAGTATGTTGTGTTAACAGTCTCCTACAGTGACAGTATGTTGTATATTTGTCATTGCTATTCCAAAACAACTGCCACACTTCATTTGTGAAGGTGAAACACAAGAAGGGAATATTATTCTCTTGTAAATTGAGAAACCACAGAAGGACCAGAAATCAGCCCTTTCTAAGATATCAGCAATTTTTTTTTAATTAGTCAAAGAATGACTAAAGATGGACCAGCCCACTGGACTAAAGATGGACCAGCCCACTGGACTAAAGATGGACCAGCCCACTGGACTAAAGATGGACCAGCCCACTGGACTAAAGATGGACCAGCCCATTGGACTAAAGATGGACCCGCCCACTGGACTAAAGATGGACCAGCCCACTGGACTAAAGATGGACCAGCCCACTGGACTAAAGATGGACCAGCCCACTGGACTAAAGATGGACCAGCCCATTGGACTAAAGATGGACCCGCCCACTGGACTAAAGATGGACCAGCCCACTGGACTAAAGATGGACCAGCCCACTGGACTAAAGATGGACCAGCCCACTGGACTAAAGATGGACCCGCCCACTGGACTAAAGATGGACCAGCCCATTGGACTAAAGATGGACCAGCCCACTGGACTAAAGATGGACCAGCCCACTGGACTAAAGATGGACCAGCCCACTGGACTAAAGATGGACCAGCCCACTGGACTAAAGATGGACCCGCCCACTGGACTAAAGATGGACCAGCCCATTGGACTAAAGATGGACCAGCCCACTGGACTAAAGATGGACCAGCCCACTGGACTAAAGATGGACCAGCCCACTGGACTAAAGATGGACCAGCCCACTGGACTAAAGATGGACCAGCCCACTGGACTAAAGATGGACCAGCCCATTTGACATTTGCTCTAACTGCCCTTTGGCCAATCCATTTCATTCTAAAACAAACTGGGGGAGTGAAAAGAGCATTGGAGCATTTCCATTTGTGTGTGTGTCCATGGCATTGTGTTACATGGTTCAGGGAGAGAAGCGCGGAGAGCAGCCGAATGGGGACACATGCCCACGCACAGACACGCTGACGAGGCTTTCTGATCAATAGTGCCAACAACATATCTCATTAATATAACATCCTCTCTCCTATCAGCAGCTCCGTGGTTCAGATAGCCAGGGCAGGGTGGAGGCAGAGTCCCAAATGGCACCCTATTCCCTATATAGTGCACTACTTTAGACCAGAGAATGGCACCCTATTCCCTATGTAGAGCACTACTTTAGACCAGAGCCCAAGACTCTGCACTATAAAGGGAATAATGTGTGATTTGCTCAGCATACAGTGCCTTGCAAAAGTATTCATCCCCCTTGGCATTTTTCCTATTTTGTTGCATTACAACCTGTAATTTAAATTGATTTTTATTTGGATTTCATGTAATGGACGAACACAAAATAGTCCAGATTGGTGAAGTGAAATAAATTAAAAAATCTAAAAAACATATAACGGAAAAGTGGTGCGTGCATATGTATTCACCCCCTTTGCTATGAAGCCCCTAAATAAGATCTGGTGCAACCAATTACCTTCAGAAGTCACATAATTAGTTAAATAAAGTGTAAGTGTCACATGATCTGTCACATGATCTCAGTATATATGCACCTGTTCTGAAAGGCCCCAGAGTCTGCAACACCACTAAGCAAGGGGCACCACCAAGCAAGCGGCACCATGAAGACCAAGGAGCTCTCCAAACAGGTCAGGGACAAAGTTGTGGAGAAGTACAGATCAGGGTTGGGTAATAAAAAGATATCAGAAAATGTGAACATCCCACGGAGCACCATTAAATCAATTATTAAAAAATGCAAAAAATATGGCACCACAACAAACCTGCCAAGAGAGGGCCGCCCACCAAAAGTCACGGACCTGGCAGGGAGGGCATTAATCAGAAAGGCAGCAAAGATACCAAAGATAACTCTGAAGGAGCTGCAAAGCTCCACAGCGGAGATTGGAGTATCTGTCCATAGGACCACTTTAAGCCGTACACTCCACAGAGCTGGGCTTTACGGAAGCATGTGGGAGACTCCCCAAACATATGGAAGAAGGTACTCTGGTTAGATGAGACTAAAATTTAGCTTTTTGGCCATCAAGGAAAACGCTATATCTTGCGCAAACCCAACACCTCTCATCAACCCGAGAACACCATCCCCACTGTGAAGCATGGTGGTGGCAGCATCATGCTGTGGGGATGTTTTTCATCGGCAGGGACTGGGAAACTGGTCAGAATTGAAGGAATGATGGATTGCGCTAAATACAGGGAAATGCTTGAGGGAAACCAGTGTCCGTTTTTCAGAGATTTGAGACTGGGACGGAGGTTCACCTTCCAGCAGGACAATAACCCTAAACATACTGCTAAAGCAACACTCGAGTGGTTTAAGGGGAAACATTTAAATGTCTTGGAATGGCCTAGTCAAAGCCCAGACCTTAATCCAATTGAGAATCTGTGGTATGACTTAAAGATTGCTGTACACCAGTGGAACCCATCCAACTTGAAGGAGCTGGAGCAGTTTTACCTTGAAGAATGGGCAAAAATCCCAGTGGCTAGATGTGCCAAGCTTATAGAGACATACCCCAAGAGACTTGCAGCTGTAATTGCTACGAAAGGTGGCTCTACAAAGTATTGACTTTGGGGGGTGAATAGTTATGCACCCTCAAGTTTTCTGTTTTTTTGTCTTATTTCTTGTTTGTTTCACCCCAAAAATATTTAGCATCTTCAAAGTGGTAGGCATGTTGTGTAAATCAAATGATACAACCCCCTCCAAAAAATCAATTTTAATTCCAGGTTGTAAGGCAACAAAATAGGAAAAATGTGAAGGGGGTGAATACTTTCGCAAGCCACTGTATGTGGAAACTCCTCAAAGACTGTTGGAAAAAGCATTCCAGGTGAAGCTGGTTGAGAGAATGCCAAGAGTGTGCAAAGCTGTCATCAAGGCAAATGGTGGCTATTTGAAGAATCTCAAATATAAAATATATTTGGATTTGTTTAACACTTTTTCGGTTACTACATGATTCCATATGTGTTATTTCATAGTTTTGATGTCTTCACTATTATTCTACAATGTAGAAAATAGTAAAAATAAAGAACAACCCTTGAATGAGTAGGTGTGTCCAAACATTTGACTGGTACTGTATATTTTTGGGGGGGACTATCTGTTGTTCCATGTAGTGAATCTGTTATTCAATGTGTTTGTATGGGCTAATAGCAGTAAGGACTATATGTTGTTCCATGTAGTGAATCTGTTATTCAATGTGTTTGTATGGGCTAATAGCAGTAAGGACTATCTGTTGTTCCATGTAGTGAATCTGTTATTCAACGTGTTTGTATGGGCTAATAGCAGTAAGGACTATCTGTTGTTCCATGTAGTGAATCTGTTATTCAATGTGTTTGTATGGGCTAATAGCAGTAAGGACTATCTGTTGTTCCATGTAGTGAATCTGTTATTCAATGTGTTTGTATGGGCTAAAAGCAGTAAGGACTATCTGTTGTTCCATGTAGTGAATCTGTTATTCAATGTGTTTGTATGGGCTAATAGCAGTAAGGACTATCTGTTGTTCCATGTAGTGAATCTGTTATTCAATGTGTTTGTATGGGCTAATAGCAGTAAGGACTATCTGTTGATCCATGTAGTGAATCTGTTATTCAATGTGTTTGTATGGGCTAATAGCAGTAAGGACTATCTGTTGTTCCATGTAGTGAATCTGTTATTCAATGTGTTTGTATGGGCTAATAGCAGTAAGGACTATCTGTTGTTCCATGTAGTGAATCTGTTATTCAACGTGTTTGTATGGGCTAATAGCAGTAAGGACTATCTGTTGTTCCATGTAGTGAATCTGTTATTCAATGTGTTTGTATGGGCTAATAGCAGTAAGGACTATCTGTTGTTCCATGTAGTGAATCTGTTATTCAATGTGTTTGTATGGGCTAATAGCAGTAAGGACTATCTGTTGTTCCATGTAGTGAATCTGTTATTCAATGTGTTTGTATGGGCTAATAGCAGTAAGGACTATCTGTTGTTCCATGTAGTGAATCTGTTATGTTATTCAATGTGTTTGTATGGGCTAATAGCAGTAAGGACTATCTGTTGTTCCATGTAGTGAATATGTTATTCAATGTGTTTGTATGGGCTAATAGCAGTAAGGACTATCTGTTGTTCCATGTAGTGAATCTGTTATTTTTCAATGTGTTTGTATGGGCTAATAGCAGTAAGGACTATCTGTTGTTCCATGTAGTGAATCTGTTATTCAATGTGTTTGTATGGGCTAATAGCAGTAAGGACTATCTGTTGTTCCATGTAGTGAATCTGTTATTCAACGTGTTTGTATGGGCTAATAGCAGTAAGGACTATCTGTTGTTCCATGTAGTGAATCTGTTATTCAATGTGTTTGTATGGGCTAATAGCAGTAAGGACTATCTGTTGTTCCATGTAGTGAATCTGTTATTCAATGTGTTTGTATGGGCTAATAGCAGTAAGGACTATCTGTTGATCCATGTAGTGAATCTGTTATTCAATGTGTTTGTATGGGCTAATAGCAGTAAGGACTATCTGTTGTTCCATGTAGTGAATCTGTTATTCAATGTGTTTGTATGGGCTAATAGCAGTAAGGACTATCTGTTGATCCATGTAGTGAATCTACTTTCGTTCCCTGCAGCTGCTGAGTGATAGGGAGGGAGAGAGAGAAACAGAAAGAGAGAGATGGAGAGGGAGTGAAATAGAGAAACATATCCTGTTAATCAGAGTCCTCACAGGAAAACATGGTATGAGAAGGAGGGAATGGGATGGAGGGCAAATGCCGTAATGAATGCTGAAGACGTTTGGAGAGGAGGAGAAGATGGAATGGTCTTGTGTTTCTCACCCTTTCTCTATAAGGTTTTAATACACACAACGAAGGTAAACAGCAGCACTGAACAGACATCTTATAATAAGCCCACGTTTTATAATCCATTTGAGCTACTTATTTGGCAGCACTTCTATTTCAGATTAAAGGAGAGTGTGTTTAAAATCACAAGGATCTGACACAAAGACTTTGAGTTGTGAGAAGTGTCAAGGACATAGCGAGTAGGAGTTAGGTACAGTAGGAGCTGTATGGTGTGTTAACTATACCACGCTGTGTGGGTTAACTATACCACGCTGTGTGGGTTAACTATACCACGCTGTGTGGGTTAACTATACCACGCTGTGTGGGTTAACTATACCACGCTGTGTGGGTTAACTATACCACGCTGTGTGGGTTAACTATACCACGCTGTGTGGGTTAACTATACCACGCTGTGTGGGTTAACTATACCACGCTGTGTGGGTTAACTATACCACGCTGTGTGGGTTAACTATACCACGCTGTGTGGGTTAACTATACCACGCTGTGTGGGTTAACTATACCACGCTGTGTGGGGTTAACTATACCACGCTGTGTGGGTTAACTATACCACGCTGTGTGGGTTAACTATACCACGCTGTGTGGGTTAACTATACCACGCTGTGTGGGTTAACTATACCACGCTGTGTGGGTTAACTATACCACGCTGTGTGGGTTAACTATACCACGCTGTGTGGGTTAACTATACCACGCTGTGTGGGTTAACTATACCACGCTGTGTGGGTTAACTATACCACGCTGTGTGGGTTAACTATACCACGCTGTGTGTGTGTGTGTGTGTGTTAACTATATCTCTCCCACCTCCCTCCCTATCACTCAGCAGCTGCAGGGAACGAAAGTACAAATACATTCACTTCCTGCTTCCTGCCTTATCTCCCTAACACTTTATCTTCCTGTCTCAATCCTGCTTCATCTCCCTAACACTTTATCTTCCTGTCTCAATCCTGCTTCCTGCCTTGTCTCCCTAACACTTTATCTTCCTGTCTCACTCCTGCTTCCTGCCTTGTCTCCCTAACACTTTATCTTCCTGTCTCACTCCTGCTTCCTGCCTTATCTCCCTAACACTTTATCTTCCTGTCTCACTCCTGCTTCCTGCCTTATCTCCCTAACACTTTATCTTCCTGTCTCACTCCTGCTTCCTGCCTTATCTCCCTAACACTTTATCTTCCTGTCTCACTTCCTGTCTTATCTCCCTAACATTTTATCTTCCTGTCTCACTCCTGCTTCCTGCCTTATCTCCCTAACACTTTATCTTCCTGTCTCACTCCTGCTTCCTGCCTTATCTCCCTAACACTTTATCTTCCTGTCTCACTTCCTGCCTTATCTCCCTAACACTTTATCTTCCTGTCTCACTTCCTGCCTTATCTCCCTAACACTTTATCTTCCTGTCTCACTCCTGCTTCCTGCCTTATCTCCCTAACACTTTATCTTCCTGTCTCCCTCCTCCTCACCCTCTCTCCCTCCTCCTCTCCCTCTCTCCCTCCTCCTCTCCCTCTCTCCCTCCTCTCTCCCTCCTCCTCTCCCTCTCTCCCTCCTCCTCTCCCTCTCTCCCTCCTCTCTCCCTCCTCCTCTCACTCCTGCTCCCTCCTCCTCTCTGGGCTGAGCCACTAGAGGGATTCTGCAGAATATCTTCAACCAAGTACATGCACCCCATCAGTGGGGGCAGAATAACCCCCAGTTAACGTTAACCTCCTCTGCCCTGTCCCGCCACCCTGTCCCCAGGGTCATAACTACATACTGCACCGTAATGTTTTCTATTTTGAAATACACTACCTGACCAAAAGTATGTGGACACCTGCTTGTCGAACATCTCTTTCCAAAATCATGGGCATTAATATGGAGTTGGTCCCCCCCTTTGCTGCTATAACAGCCTCCACTCTTCTGGGAAGGCTTTCCACTAGATGTTGGAACATTGCTGCGGGGACTTGCTTCCATTCAGCCACAAGAGCATTAGTGAGGTCGGGCACTGATGTTGGGCGATTAGGCCTGGCTCGCAGTTGGCGTTCCAATTCATCCCAAAGGTGTTTGATGGGGTTGAGGTTAGGGCTCTGTGCAGGCCAGTCAAGTTCTTCCACACCGATCTTGACCAACGATTTCTGTACGGACCTATCACTTTGTGCACGGGGGCATTGTCATGCTAAAACCGGAAAGGGCCTTCCCCAAACTGTTGCCACAAAGTTGGAAGCACAGATTCGTCTTGAATGTCATTGTATGATGTAGCGTTCAGATGTACCTTCACTGGAACTAAAGGGCCCTAGCCCGAACCATGAAAAACAGGCCGAGACCATTATTCCTCCTCCACCAAATTTTACAGTTGGCACTATGCATTTGGGCAGGTAGCATTTTCCTGGCATCCGCCAAACCCAGATTTGTCCGTCAAACTGCCAGATGGTGAAGCGTGATTAATCACTCCAGAGAACGCGTTTCCACTGCTCCAGAGTCCAATGACGGCGAGCTTTACACCACTCCAGACGATGCTTGGCATTGCACATGGTGATCTTAGGCACGACTCCAACACCATAATTAAGTTTGCCGACGACACAACAGTGGTAGGCCTGATCACCGACAACGATGAAACAGCCTATAGGGAGGAGGTCAGAGACCTGGCCGTGTGGTGCCAGGAAAACAACCTCTCCCTCAATGTGATCAAGACAAAGGAGATTATTGTGGACTACAGGAAAAAAAAGAAGACTGAGCACGCCCCCATTCTCATTGATGGGGCTGTAGTGGAACAGGTTGAGAGCTTCAAGTTCCTTGGTGTCCACATCACCAACAAACTATCATGGTCCAAACACACCAAGACAGTCATGAAGAGGGCACGACAAAGCCTATTCCCCCTCAGGAGACTGAAAAGATTTGGCATGGGTCCTCAGATCCTCAAAAGGTTCTACAGCTGCACCATCGAGAGCATCCTCACTGGTTGCATCACCACCTGGTATGGCAACTGCTCGGCCTCCGACCGCAAGGCACTACAGAGGGTAGTACGTACGGCCCAGTACATCACTGGGGCCAAGCTTCCTGCCATCCAGGACCTATATACTAGGTTTTGTCAGAGGAAGGCCCTAAAAATGGTTAAAGACTCCAGCCACCCTAGTCATGAAAAGCGGTACCGGAGCAACAAGTCTAGGTCCAAAAGACTTCTCAACAGCTTCTACCCCCAAGCCATAAGACTCCTGAACAGCTAATCATGGCTAAACAGACTATTTGCACTGCCCCCCCACCCCATCCTTTTTACGCTGCTGCTACTCTGTTAATTATTTATGCATAGTCACTTTAACTCTACCCACATGTACATATTACCTCAATTACCTCGACTAGCCGGTGCCCCCGCACATTGACTCTGCACCGGTACCTCCTGTATATAGCCTCCCTACTGTTATTTTATTTTACTGCTGCTCTTTAATTATTTGCAATTTTTAATTTTTTACTTAAAAACTGCATTATTGGTTAAGGGCTTGTAAGTAAGCATTTCACGGAGAGGTCTACACCTGTTGTATTCGGTGCATGTGGCAAATAAAATAACATTTGATTTGATTTGATTTGTATGTGGGAAACCCATTTTATGAAGCTCCTGACGATCAGTTGTTGTGTTGACATTGCTTCCAGAGGCAGTTTGGAACTCGGTAGTGAGTGTTGGAACTGAGGACAGCGCTTGGCAGTCCCGTTCTGTTGTCGCTCCTAGACGTTGTTGCTCCTAGACGTTTCCACTTCACAATAACAGCACTTACAGTTGACTGGGGCAGCTTTAGCAGGCAGACGAACTGACTAGTTGGAAAGGTGGCATCCTATGACGGTGCCACGTTGAAAGTCACTGGGCTCTTCAGTAAGGCAATTCTACTACCAATGTTTGTCAATGGAGATTGCATGGCTGTGTGCTCGATTTTATACACCTGTCAGCAACGGGTGTGGCTGAAATAGCCAAATCCACTAATTTGAAGGGGTGTCCACAAACGTTTGTATATATAGTATATATACTGTATTTTACAGACGAAAAAGATCCCACCATGTCGAATGAACAAATTATCTGTCTGCATTTATTCAATTGTAGCGAAACATCCTGTTTCCATCATAGCTGTGGTAAATATTTTCTTTTCTTTTTTATAATATATGACTTTACTCGCATAAAAATGTGGATGGAAACGTGGTTTATGTCACCAATCAACTACATTACGCCTAAAAATGACTTAAAACTACCACCACTGATTGCTATGCTACCAACTTACAGTTGAAGTCGGAAGTTTACATACACCTTAGCCAAATACATTTAAACTCAATTTTTCACAATTCCTTAATTTTAATCCTAGTCAGGTCAGGGCTTTGTGATGGCCACTCCAATACCTTGACTTTGTTGTCCTTAAGCCACTTTGCCACAACTTTGGAAGTATGCTTGGGGTCATTGTCCATTTGGAAGACCCATTTGCGACCAAGCTTTAACTTTCTGACTGATGTCTTGAGATGTTGCTTCAATATATCCACATAATTTTCTTTCCTCCTGATGCCATCTATTTTGTGAAGTGCACCAGTCCCTCCTGCAGCAAAGCACCCCCACAGCATGATGCTGCCACCCCCGTGCTTCACGTTTGGGATGGTGTTCTTCGGCTTGCAATCTCACCCTTTTTACTACAAACATAACAATGGTCATTATGGCCAAACATTTCTATTTTTGTTTCATCAGACCAGAGGATATTTCTCCAAAAAGTATGATCTTTGTCCCCATGTACAGTTGCAAACCGTAGTCTGGCTCCCAAGGATGAACCAGACTTGTGGAGGTCTACAATTTTTTTTCTGAGGTCTTGGCTGATTTCTTTTGATTTTCCCATGATGTCAAGCAAAGAGGCACTGAGTTTGAAGGTAGGCCTTGAAATACATCCACAGGTACACCTCCAATTGACTCAAATTATGTCAATTAGCCTATCAGAAGCTTCTAAAGCCATGACATCATTTTCTGGAATTGTCCAAGCTGTTTAAAGGCACAGTCAACTTAGTGTATGTAAACTTCTGACCCACTGGAATTATGATACAGTGAATTATAAGTGAAATAATATGTCTGTTGTCAGCTTCCTGCTTCCCCTGTTTGTCTCCTGGCCTCTAGAGGTCAGCTGTGTTCCCCTTTGCCTTAGTTTTTCCTCATGTGTCCTAATTAGCTTATCTATGTCACCTGTGCCTTGTTTCCCCTTGAGTATTTTAGCTGTGTGTTTTCCCCTTGTTTCTCACTTGGTTATTGCGTCCTGTCTATGTGTCTCCTGCTTTGTCCCACCGTATCAGTCCTAGTAAGTTATTCGAAGTTATATTTAGTTTGTTTTTCTCCCCTCGGGGAGTTGTTTTGTTTTGCCTCCTGTTTTGGAACATTAAATCTACTTACCTGGAGTATTGCCGTGGGTGTTTCATTTGGGTCCTACAACATCTCCTCTGTGGCTAAGGGGTAGTACCCCCAGCTCTACACATTTGAGACCGGAGTTCTAGCCCGGCTTGTGACAGAATAACCAAGTCAATCATGGACCCAGAAACACTCAGTTCCCAGGACCTGTTGGCGGTGATCATTCGACATGAGGCTTCTTTCCAGCGCCATGAAGCCGTTCTCAGCCGACAAGAGGAGCTGATGGCTAGACATTCTCAACTCCTGGCCGAAATGATGAGTTCCCTTCACCAGCTCTTTGAACGCCTCCTTGGTTCTCCCCCTTCCCCCGGTCACCTCCCAGTGACGACAGGCCTTCTCGGTTGGCGGAGCCCCGACTACCACCTCCCAAGCCCTTTTCTGGGGATCCAAGCTCTTGTCAGGGTTTCCTCACCCAATGCTCCCTCACCTTCGAGCTCCAACCCTCAAGTTTTCCCACAGACCGTTCCAAGATTGCCTACCTCATTACCCTTCTTTCAGACAAGGCGCTCGCCTGGGCCTCTGCGGTGTGGCAGTCCCAGGAGGCCTGTTGTGACTCCCACGCTGCATTTGTAGAAGAGTTCAAGCGGGTGTTCGATCATCCTGTCAGTGGGCGGGGAGGCTTCCAAGCGCCTACTGTCTCTCCGTCAGGGCCCCGAAGCACGGCAGATTTTGCCATTGAGTTCGAACCATAGCAGCAAGGAGCGGATGGAATGATGAAGCGCTGAGGGTCTGCTTTCAGGGGAGGGTTATCTGAGCCCCTTCAAGATGAGTTAGCCACCCGTGAACCAGCTGAAGATCTCGAGTCCCTCATAGCCTTGGCCATCCGCCTGGACAATCGTCTAAGAGAGCGGAGAACGGCTCGCCGTCAGGTGTCTCAGTCCCAAGTTCCTCTGAGCAGCTCTGTTTCTCCTGTTTGGACTCCGTCATTCAGAGCTGCCCCGGCTCCTGAACTGCCCCAGGATTCCCCGGAGAGCATGCAGTTAGGCCGTTCCAGGCTTTCTTCCAACGAAAGGGAACGTCGCATGAGGGAGCGTCGGTGCCTCTACTGCGGGGTTGCCAGCCACTTCCGCTCCACTTGCCCCGAGCTTTGGAAACGCCTGTCCCCGCCCAGCTACAGGAGGGTTGTGATGGGGAAAATTAGAGCTCCTCCTACTAACGCGGTCCTAGCTATTCCAGCCACTCTGTCCTGGGAGGGCCACCAGCATCGGGTCCAGGCTATGATCGATTCCGGTGCCGCAGGTGATTTTATGGATGTAACCTTGGCTAAGGAACTTAAGATCCCTACCCAACTACTTCCTCAACCCCAGGCAGTTACAGCCTTAGATGGCAGACCTCTGGAACCAGGAAAAGTTACTGAGGCGACTCAGTCCCTGCGACTTACCATCTCTCAACACCAGCAGGAGGAGACCTTCTATCTCATTGACTCTCCCGAGTATCCTATTATCCTGGGTCACCCTTGGCTATGCAGACATAATCCCCAGATCGACTGGCCTACTGGCACCATTCTTAGCTGGGGTCCCACTTGCCAACTCACCTGCATGCTTCAGAGTTCCTCAGCCCCTAGTACCCAGTTTCAAGAGTCTGTTGACGTCTCCCCGAGTCCCCAGTGTTTACCATCGGTTCAAAGCAGTGTTCAGCAAGGCCCGGGCTACTGCCTTACCGCCTCATCGCACTTATGACTGTGCCATTGATCTACTCCCTGGGTGCTGCCCTCCTAGAGGTCGGATCTTTTCCTTGTCCTCCCCGAGCACGCAGCTATGGACACCTACATTAAGGAGTCCTTGGCAGCCGGCCTCATCTATGCCTCTACTTCCCGGCTGGGGCGGGCTTCTTTTTGTTGAAAAGAAAGACGGGGTCTGAGGCCTTGTATTGATTACCGGGGACTCAACAAGATCACGGTTCGGAATCGATACCCTCTTCCTCTCATGGCCACTGCTTTTGAGCTGCTTCAAGGGGCTTCCATTTTTACTAAGCTGGATCTCCGCAATGCTTACCATCTCGTGCGGATCCGGCCAGGAGACGAATGGAAGACGGCGTTCAACACGCCACGGGACACTATGAATATCGGGTGATGCCGTTCGGGCTCACCAATGCCCCCGCAGTATTCCAAGCCCTGATTAATGATGTTCTCCGGGATATGCTTAATCTGTTCGTCTTCGTGTACCTGGACGATATCCTCATCTTCTCGAGGTCACTGAAGGAGCATGAGGGGCATGTTAGCCGGGTTCTCCAGAGGCTCCTTGACAATCACCTCTACGTTAAGCCTGAGAAGTGTGAATTTCATGTTTCTCAGACTCAGTTTCTCGGGTTTATTGTCACTCCCGGGCACCTAGAGATGGATCCCAAGAAGGTCAAGGCGGTCCACGATTGGCCCACACCTGCCACGGTCAAGGAGGTTCAACGGTTCATTGGCTTTTCTAACTTCTATCGGAAGTTCATCAAGAATTTCAGCTCGGTGGTAGCCCCCTTGACGACGCTTACCAAGGGAGGAGGGACCAAGATTCACTGGGGTCCGGAAGCAGCAGGGGCCTTCGAGGATCTCAAGCGCCGCTTCACTTCTGCTCCGATTCTGGTGACCCCTGACCCAGAGAGACCTTTCGTGGTGGAGGTGGACGCCTCAGAGGTGGGGGTGGGAGCCGTCCTGTCACAGAGGGGTGCGGATGGGAGATTACACCCTTGTGCCTTCATGTCTCGCCGCCTGTCTGAGGCCGAGCGCAACTACCACGTGGGGGATCTAGAGTTGCTTGCGGTTAAACTGGCCTTGGAAGAGTGGCGCCATTGGCTTGAGGGGGCTCAGCACCCTTTCCAGGTTCTCACAGACCACAAGAACCTGGAATATCTCCAACAGGCTAAGCGGATGAACCCTCGGCAAGCACGATGGTCCCTTTTCTTTGATCGATTCCAGTTCATCCTGACTTACCGACCTGGCACCAAGAACGTCAAGCCGGATGCTCTGTCTCGAGTCTATTCTCCCGAGGTACAAGAGAAGCCCTTGGCATCGATTATTCGAGGTCTAGGATCGTCGCACCTCTTCAGTGGGAACTAGAAAGAGGGGTACGAGAGCTCTTGCCCATGAGCCCGATCCAGGCGGTGGTCCTGCCGGTCGCCTGTACGTTCCTCTCTCGGTTCGGGCCGCGTCTTGCAGTGGGGTCATGAGTCGCCCCTTGACATGCCATCCTGGCAGTGCTCGCACACTGGAGTTCCTCCGACGGCGGTTTTGGTGGCCGTCCATCAAGAAGGACGTGCAGGTCTATGTTGAGGCCTGCCCTGTGTGCAACCAGGGGAAAGTCGACACGCCAGCGACCCCAAGGACTGCTCCATCCCTTACCTGTTCCTCGAAGGCCATGGTCACACCTTTCTCTGGACTTTGTTACGGGACTTCCTCTATCCCAGGGCAACACCGTCATCCTTGTGGTGGTAGACCGTTTCTCTAAGGCTGCCCGGTTTATTCCCCTGCCCAAGCTGCCCTCGGCTAAGGAGACTGCGGAGCTCCTCATGAACCATGTCTTCCGGATATTTGGCATTCCCCTGGACGTGGTCTCTGACCGAGGTCCCCAATTCTCGTCCCGGTTTTGGGGGCCTTCTGCAGGCTTATTGGGGCCACAGCCAGCCTATCGTCAGGATTCCATCCAGAGTCTAATGGCCAAACGGAACGGATTAATCAGGATCTGGAGACCACCCCTGCGGTGTATGGCGGCCAGTAATCCCACGTCTTGGGCCACCTATATCATTTGGGCTGAATATGCCCACAACACCCTCCAGTCCTCAGCCACCGGATTGTCCCCCCTTCGAATGCCAGTTCGGTTACAACCCTCCTTTGTTTCCAGAGGAAGAGGCGCAAGTTGGTGTTCCCTCGGCCCAGCGCTTTGTCCAACGCTGTAGGCGGACCTGGAAGAAGGCCAGGTGTACCCTCCTTCGGACCTCCCAGAGATACCAAAGTCAGGCTAATCGCCACCGGGACGGCCCCTAGTTTCCGAGCTGGTCAGAGAGTTTGGTTGGCCACTAAGAACTTGCCCCTCCGGGTCGAATCCAAGAAGCTTTCCCAGAGATACATCGGCCCTTTCCGCATTTCTAGAAAGGTTAACCCTGTGTCGTATCGTTTAGTTCTGCCTCGCTCCCTTAGAGTTAACCCCACTTTCCATGTTTCACTCCTTAAACCTGTCTTGTCTTCTCCTTTTGCCCCCCCCACAGACCCCCGCCACCTCCCAGGATCATAGACGGCCAGCCAGCCTACACAGTCCGCCGGATACTGGACTCCCGGAGGGTCCAGAACTCTCTGCAGTATCTGGTGGACTGGGAGGGCTACGGGCCAGAGGAGCGCTCCTGGGTTCCGGCCAGGGACATCCTGGACCCAGGGTTGATCCGAGATTTTTCGCACCCTGGGGCCAGGGTGTTCTGGAAGGAACGTCAGGAGTCGTTCCTAGAGGAGGGGGTCCTGTCAGCTTCCTGCTTCCCCTGTTTGTCTCCTGGCCTCTAGAGGTCAGCTGTGTTCCCCCTTTGCCTTAGTTTTTCCTCATGTGTCCTAATTAGCTTATCTATGTCACCTGTGCCTTGTTTCCCCCTTGAGTATTTTAGCTGTGTGTTTTCCCCTTGTTTCTCACTTGGTTATTGCGTCCTGTCTATGTGTCTCCTGCTTTGTCCCACCGTATCAGTCCTAGTAAGTTATTCGAAGTTATCTTTAGTTTGTTTTTCTCCCCCTCGGGGAAGTTGTTTTGTTTTGCCTCCTGTTTTGGAACATTAAATCTACTTACCTGGAGTATTGCCGTGGGTGTTTCATTTGGGTCCTACAACATCTCCTCTGTGGCTAAGGGGTAGTACCCCCAGCTCTACACATTTGAGACCGGAGTTCTAGCCCGGCTTGTGACAGTCTGTAAACAATTGTTGGGAAAATTACTTGTGTCATGCACAAAGTAGATGTCCTAACCGACTTGCCAAAACTATAGTTTGTTAACAAGAAATTTGTGGAGTGGTTGAAAAATGTGTTTTAATGACTCCAACCTAAGTGTATGTAAACTTCCGACTTCAACTGTATCTACCTCAAATACCTTATTATTGTTATCTATCCTGATGCCTAGACACATTGCCCTGCCCTCATATGACTTGAACTGTATACGAACAGGAGTTAGCATTTAGCAGATATTTGTTCTAATCCTGAAAAGGTCAACTTCTAAATATTATGCAGCAAAAACAGCCAAATAAATCAAAATCCGATTTTAGTAACCACATTTTGGGCCTGTTAGAATACATCAATCATGACAGATTTTACCAATATCCCCTTTGTTAGAACATAGTTTTTTAATGACCTCTGTGTTACATTGACCTCTGTGTTACATTGACCTCTGTGTTACATCGACCTCTGTGTTACATCGACCTCTGTGTTACATTGACCTCTGTGTTACATTGACCTCTTTACTACAGGTATTCTGGATGCTCCAACTAGACTAAGCATTCCTCTATAACTGGACCATGCAACCAGACTGTATCGAACCAGAGCACTAACATTAACCTAACATTGTTCCTAACTGATCATTCCTGACATTAACCTAACATTGTTCCTAACTGATCATTCCTAACACTAACCCCAAACCTAACATTGTTCCTAACTAATCATTCCTAAAAGTAACGTAATTCTGGACTCTTGGTAGTAGATAGTATCAACCAGAGTATTGGTTTAGTAATGATTCCCCCTCTGATTCAATGACTTGGTTTAGTAATGATTCCCCCTCTGATTCAATGACTTGGTTTAGTAATGATTCCCCCTCTGATTCAATGACTTGGTTTAGAAATGATTCCAATTCTGATTCTATGACTTGGTTTAGTAATGATGCCCCCTCTGATTCAATGACTTGGTTTAGTAATGATTCCCCCTCTGATTCTATGACTTGGTTTAGTAATGATTCCCCCTCTGATTCAATGACTTGGTTTAGTAATGATTCCCCCTCTGATTCTATGACTTGGTTTAGTAATGATTCCCCCTCTGATTCTATGACTTGGTTTAGTAATGATTCCCCCTCTGATTCAATGACTTGGTTTAGTAATGATTCACCCTCTGATTATATGACTTGGTTTAGTAATGATTC
Source organism: Coregonus clupeaformis (assembly GCF_020615455.1). NCBI lineage: Eukaryota > Metazoa > Chordata > Actinopteri > Salmoniformes > Salmonidae > Coregonus > Coregonus clupeaformis. The sequence continues at coordinate 11,878,964 of NC_059200.1, read as the reverse complement.
ACCCTCTGATTCAATGACTTGGTTTAGTAATGATTCCCCCTCTGATTCAATGACTTGGTTTAGTAATGATTCCAATTCTGATTCTATGACTTGGTTTAGTAATGATTCACCCTCTGATTCAATGACTTGGTTTAGTAATGATTCCCCCTCTGATTCAATGACTTGGTTTAGTAATGATTCCCCCTCTAATTCTATGACCTCTGTAGCTCAGCTGGTAGAGCACAGCGCTTGTAACGCCAAGGTAGTGGGTTCGATCCCCGGGACCACCCATACACAAAAAAAAAATGTATGCACGCATGACTGTAAGTCGCTTTAGATGAAAGCGTCTGCTAAATGGCATATTATTATTTTATTATTATGACTTGGTTTAGTAATGATTCACCCTCTGAATCAATGACTTGGTTTAGTAATGATTCCCCCTCTGATTCAATGACTTGGTTCAGTAATGATTCCCCCTCTGATTCAATGACTTGGTTTAGTAATGATTCCCCCTCTGATTCAATGACTTGGTTTAGTAATGATTTCCCCTCTGATTCAATGAC